>NW_016690261.1:1240851-1263715 GCF_001604755.1 Lepidothrix coronata
AAACCTCCTCTAAGTATTGAAAGGCCACAATATGTTGTGTCTGGACCCTTCTCTTCTCCAGGTTAAACCCCCACAATTTTCTCAGTCTTTCCTCATAGGAGAAGCATTCCAGTCCTCTGATGACTTTTGTGACCATCCTCTGGACCTGCTCTAATAGCTCTAGGTCTTTCTTTTTATGGGGCCCTTAAGGTGCCAAGCTCTTTTCATGAGCTCATAGAAGGGGTTTTATGTTAAAAAGACACAAGGCCACAAAAATCTGCCCAATGGATTTTTGGGTTTTTTTAAGGGGTCTTCAATCCTTTTATACCTTGAGGCTGCACAAGGGAAAAACATTACAACACTTTTCAGTAGGTTGAAATAATGCACTTTAACTGGTAAACTTTGGAAAATAAGGGAACTTGGTAAAAGTTTAAAACAAACATTCAATCAACATAAAGCATTGACTTAGCAAATTCCAACCCTCCAACTTTGAGTTACGCAAATAACAAGAAAAGGAAATTAGGAGATGAGGAAGAAGTAAAGAAAGAGAGAGAATTACAGCTACCACCTTTAGATCCAGTGCAGATCCAGCTACCACAAGTTCCAGGAATGGTAGGGCCATCCACAACGTAGAGGCTGTGTGGTATTGGTTTTATTTGCTCTGGACTCCTGTGGCCACCCCTCCCATGTGGGGCTTTTGGTGTGCCAGCCATTCTTGGGCTCCAGGGGGTGTGGTGTGGGTCAGTGCTCCCTGTGTGCCAGGGACTAACAGCTGCACTGAAGGCTCTCAAGGAGGTGGGGTTATGGGGGGGCCAGAGCACCATTCCATCTTGGCAGAACCTGATCTGTCCACTCCCACATACATAGAGTTGTTTTGAGCCAGTAATAATGTTAATAACTTTTTTCAGTCCCCCACAGGGTCCACAGAAGTGGGCACAATATTCCAGGTGCAGTCTCCGGAGCAGGATGCTCTGTCTAAAAGGGGATACAGCAGCTCAAACTCTGTCTTGTTTACAAGTTATCAGTGGTGGCTTGAGCGAGGAGATTCTGCTGCTTGGTGAAGCAAGGAAGGTCTTCTCATCAGGGGTAAGATTAAGCAAGGAGGGTCTGCTGTTTTCAGTGTTGAAGTATGCAGAGACCAGCTTGACCAAACTATCAGACTGACCATGAGGACATGCAAGACAGACGCTCCCTGACTGAGGCTGGAAGCAGCAAGGATGTGCAGGCCCTGATACAGAACTGAGAGTCAGAAGTGTTGAGAAGAAGAAATTAACGAGCTCATAACATCTTTTTCAGCACAAAGTGTATTTTGCTGAGTAAGCCTGACAGCACATAACCTAAAAAATGTATGTGACTGACAGTCAATCCCTTTATACAGTAAAAGGTCAGTCTCACATTTGCAGAGTGAGGGCTTCTAGCATATCTCCCTAAGATGTATGAAGATTGTTCCTTTGAATGGAAGCATCTCTCAAAGTTATTCCTTGAGGCTGAGTGAAAGAGATTTGCCCATAGTAATTGGTATTATCAATCTCTACTTAATAATTGTTTAGCTAGCTTTCATATAATTACTTCAATATTGCTTCAAAAATAGAGCTCTATACTAGTAGCAATAGGTAGCCATACTTTGTAGCAAATAATTCTGAGTAAGGTATTTTTGTCTAATCATTATCTTTATTATAATCAATTTAAATAAAGCAGTTAATTTATATAAATATATTTGGTTTGTCATCCTTAATCCTACAGAACAAAGTTCTATAAAGTTTCAATTACACCTATAGAATCCTTTAGACATAAACCGTTGACTAAGTCTGGAGTTAGGATTGGATCCAGCCACATCTAGATTCATCTCTGAGAAAGAGTTTAGAAATCAAGGGGATCTTTTCTGTGCCTTGTGACACAACAGGAGGGCTTCTCTAATAAACTTTGTCTGAAGCTCCTATTCTGTCCATGGCAGTCTCACAGGAGCAGAGTAAAGGCGCAGGGAATCACCTCCCTTGACTTGCTGGCTACACTTCTTATGCAGCCCAAGATACAATTGGGTTTATGGCTACAAGCACACACTGCTGGCTCATGTCCAAAAAGCCTAGTGGAAATACAGATTTGTATTTTCCTTGGGCAGTAGAAAAAAAATGTATTACAGTTCTCAGTGTAATGGATTTTTCTTAAAAGAGTATTTTAGATGTGACAGGTTTCTTCTGGGTCATTTAGCCAATGCCTTTGGATTAGAGGGGAAATATTTTATTGTTTCTAAGCCAGGTCTCATACAGTGGTGTAAACTGGCTTTGAATCTTTCACTGAGGCTGATTGTATACCTGCCCTTGGCAATCTTTTCCAGCATTCATCTGCTATAACTGAAGGATTTCCTTTCCCACCATACTATTCCCTAGTCAATGCTGATTTTCCAGGCTGAAGTTTCAGACAAGTGTTCTTTCTTTTCAGCTCACTCTCTCATCAAAATGAAAATATGGCTTTTCTGGTATCTGAACGACATCTATTAATTTTTTAAAAAGTGCTTTACTTTGTAATAGCTTTGTTTAGCTTTGTTTTTTGTTTTGTTTTTTTTATTTTAATGACAAACTATTTGTTTTCTTAAAGAGAAGAGACCGATTATCAAACTCTGCCTTAGTAAGCACATACTTCAAGTTAATGAGGCTACTCCAAAATAGGTCATTTAGGGGAGAAATTCAGACAACCAATAAAAGCTTTCAACTAAAGAACATTGTTCTTTGCAAGAGCCAGAACTAAACTCAACATTATAATGGTGCTTTATAAAAATTAAAAATGTTACATTAGAAATATTACCTACTCTAAAACAGAGTTCTTCCCAAAACACTATTTATAGCAGTAAAGTGATTCCTTTCTGTTTCCTCTCCCATTCCCCATCATCCCAGTTCTTTTTAATAACAGCCTTGTTCATTTATTTTAAGAAAAAAAAAGTTACCTTATAGCTAAATATTTTAAAAATGAAAGTGCTTTTTCTACATGAGATGTTATTATCATCTATAGAACGAATTTGTTTTCTGTGGCTTAAAGTAAAGCTTTCTCCATCACTAGCACAAAGGCTGTCTTCTGAGTAATTGGCTTCAGTCATACTATTTCATCACTGCTCAAATTTTATACCTATGTTATTTTCTCTTCCATTAATCTCTAAATGTCAAAACTCAAATTGGTTACGGTCTCTACTGCTTTCAGACAGGATAGCTACATTTAATCATGTGTCCCTAGGAGGAAAGATGTTTCTAGATGAGAAAGACAAATAAACAGGAAAAAAATTAAGCGAAAAGGTATCAATTTTTCAAGGTAGAAACCACAGCATCTTAATATTTAGGCAGAACAATCAGCAAGATCCCACTTCTCCATCTCTTTCCACAGTACTTTATGATCTTAGAATATGCCAGCACATTAATGAAAGACAGCTGATGAGCAAACTTCCTTGCAGTAGGCACTCTGGTATTTCCAAACTATTCTAAATTAAATCTCTGTGAAAGTAAAGGGGATATTTGCTTGATGTTTCAAAAATAAGAAAGCTTTGTGAGAAATAAGCATTTAAAACCTGACAGCTGCATATTATTTGCACCCCATGAATCTAAGCAGATTTTCTGTGATTATCACTGTTAGCTAGAATATGTCATTAACTTACCTATTAGGATGACTCTTTGCATTGTAAGGGAACAAACAAGTTGTCTTTTTTATAGTTTTATGGCAGTATGAACTAATACAGATATATGCAGAATGACAAATGTCTATAAAAATACTAGATATCTTTTAAAAACTGTGTGATGATGTATATAAAGGCTCATAAAATGCTGAAGGTGTAGACAGAACCAATCTGAGAATAAATCACCATTACAAAATTTGCATGTGAATAGAGTTACTGTCATGAAAAGGGGAGATTTTCTCAAACCCCAAAAAGCCAAGACCTTTCACTGAGCAGTTAACAAGTTTGGAGGATGGTTCAACTGACTTGGTCAGGGTCACAGGCCAAAGAGAAAAACCCCCTCTTAGGCCTCCATACCTTTACCCACTGCCAGTGACTGCCAATGTCCTTGGAGGACTCACTCATATTAGTAGTTTACAGAATAAAACTCTTTATTAATAAAATTGTGACAGGTTAAGGTCTGAGAATAGCCAATGATAGTATCTGACTGCAAAAATATATTCAAAGCAATATATTAACAAGCTCTAATCCCCAGTAAAAGCTAGCTCAAGATAATCATTCAACGTGCATAGAATATGGCTCTTATCCAATAGGTGTCCCTACTGGGGAGAAGACAGATTCATTCCATCAACAGATCCCACAAATTACGATGGAGTCTTCTTTCCCTCTCTTCTCCCCATTCTAACTCACTTTTGTACTATATCTTTAGGTTTAAGGTGGAGCTTGAGTAACTTTAATTATATATCTTAGTGAGTGATAATTGTATCTGAAGATAGTATCTGAGATAACCTTGGAATGGGGACGTGAGTCAGTTCAAGGAGAGGGATTTCACCATAGTTGCTGATTCAACAGCAGGACATCATCCTGTATCTCCCTTGGCTTCCAGCTGCTGCGTGATTTATTAACTAAAAATTACCACGGAGTTCCCTCCTCTGCAAGGGTTTTGACAGAGCCTGTCTTCTTAACCCTCCTATTACTATGCCTTAGATTGTATTGTGTGAGAGAGGTCAGGTGTTCTGACTGCGTTCCATCCAGAGAGTAGCAACTGTATTTTTCCCTATAAATTCTGTATCATTATCATTTTACCCTCAGTCATCTTCCCACAGTCACACAGACGATGTGCCAGATTTGAAATATGAACCTCCTGACCCTTTGTTTCTAGTTTCTCTAATGTTTCCTTCAGAAATCATAATCATAAAATGAGCTGGACTGGAAAGAACCTTAAGGATCATCTAGTTGCAATCCCCTGCTATGGGCAGGGACACCTTTCACCAGATCAGGTTGTTTAAAGCCCCATCCATTCTGGCCTTGAACACTTTTATGTGTGGGACATTCACAACTTCTCTGGGTAACTTGTTCCAGTTCCAGTCTCACCACTCTCACAGTAAAGAATTTGTTCTTAGCCTCTTAACATCCTAACCCTCTTTCAGTTTAAAACCATTTCCCCTTGTTTTGTCACTGTAAGCCCTGCGAAATAGTCTCTCTCCAGCTTTCTTGTAGTCCCTCTTCCGGAACTAGAAGGCTGCTACAAGGTTGCCCTAAAGCTTTCTTTACTCCAGGCTGACAGTCCCACCTCTCTCAGTCTGTCTTCATAGGAGAGGTGCTGCAACCCCAGATGAAGCATCATCTTTGTGTCCCTCCTGTGGAATACCTGCAGTAAATCCACATTTTTCCTACATAGAGGGTGCCAGAACTGAACGCAATGCTCCAGGTTGGGTCTCAAGACAGCAGAGTAGAGGGGGAGAACAGTCTCCCTCACTCAACCTGCTGGTCACACTTCTTTTGATGCAGCCCAGGACAGAGAGGATAGATTCTGGGTGCAAAAGCACATTGCCAGGTCATGTTTATAGAAAAGTGGGTTGACTGGGGATGTAAAATATTTCAGAAAGAGGTAAAATCTGGTATAAGGCTCTGATGGTTCAGGCTACTGACAATGAAGAGTGACTATGCAGTATGAACAGAAATGCAAGGAGAAATTTTAATACAGTAAAAATGTTTTTTAAATATCCTAAATATATGGCTTGCCTGAAGAATCTGTGCATCATCTAATCCTCAGTATCATTCCTATCACTAAAATAGTCGATGAACCACAGGGATTGTTACAGTAAGAAGTAAACTAAGGAGAAGTAAATTACTTTCCTTTCCTTTCCTTGATGTTGTCACTGTGATTATTCTATTTCTTCAAGTCCTTACAAAACATTATCTACATTCAATGGAAAGGGGTCTACGTATTTTAATGGTTTGTGGATCACACTGCTTCAATTACCACGGTAGGTGAAAAACTAGGAAAATTGCAAAATTAAAACCCAGATATGGAGGGGATTTTTTTGTTTCTTATTATTTTCTTCCTTATTTAATTGCCATGTCTCTGTACGACTCCAGAGACGATTTTTTAAAGCATCAAAAATTGAAAGGTTAGAAAAAAACAGAAATTTTAATCTAAATGTAGAATTTGGTGTGAGAAAGGAAAAGCTGTTGTTTTAGGCTAACAATAAGCCAAACATAACTTTAAAATGTGTTTACTAAGTCATCAGATTTACTCTGTGTGATGGATAACCTGTAGTTAAGGCTTGTCAAGGAACATCAGGACATTGAGAGACTGGGAAGTTTAATAGAGTCTTCATTTCCCCATGGATACCTAACTCTCACTCTATTTCTGCATGTTTTATTTTGATGTTTTTGTTGGGTTTGTTGTTGTTGTTATTTTTCCGTTATTTTTCCATTATTTTGTGCAGTTGATTGATGAGTTTCAAATACTGATCTCTACTGTTTCTCTCTGACTCACCCCAGCTGGAGGCAGAAGACATGAGAAGAAAACTAACTCCCTTGGGATATGTAAATCGCACAATATATATTACAGAAGTGACAGAATTTATATAAGGATCCGGAATTTATCTCCGGCTTCATTATTTTCTAAGGAATGATAGTACACAGAAGTCAAATAATAATAATAAAACATTTCAGTATATATGCTTTACATGAATACAGACACATTAAAACTGAGAGCTAACAGAATTTTGACATGGCAAGAATAACAGCCCAGAACTCATCAATATAGATTTCAGATACCTGTTGTGGCTGGTACACATAATTTTAAATTTTAATTTCATCTCACATATTGGTTCTGTTTTTTTTCTTTTTACATAATTCTTCACAATCAGTATCCAGAGACATACCTATGAATTTATGTAATATTTTCAACTACTTTTTGTTATTTTATGCTTGGTGAACCTGATAAATATTAAAACATTTGCCTTCCAGAGCATGAAAATGTTATAATTTCATATACAAAGTTTTCATTAATAGTTGCTATAGCAATTATAGTCCCTATCCGGGGCAAAGCCATTCACATTAGATTGAGATGAAGCTTTACCCACAAAAGTGATATGCATCACTCCATTGTGTGATGTATACTTTTGTGGTTATAAAACAGTGGTGACTACATGCTAGTGTATCTTCCTGATGAAAAAGAGTTGTCTTTTGATCAATTGCCTTCATGTGAGACAGTTAAAACACTCCAAAAACTTGGTGAAAATGTAACATTTAGTTAGAAATAAGTTCACTGAGTGATGGCTCATCTTCCAAGGATGAGATTGGAAACTAAAATTTAAAGCTCTATGAATATACTTCTCGTTCATTCAATCCATTCAGAAACCCAGGCATTGGTAAACTAAGAGATGCTATGGTGAGATAACTATTTTCAGTTAATCCACTGTACTTTTTGGATCATCTTTACAATTATTATTGCACAAAGTAAAGTTCTCAAACCAAAGAGAATATAAAATATACAGATGCTAACTTAATATCTGTTCTGTTTTCTTTATGAAGTCTTACAAAGAATTTTACACTTTCCAAATAAATGTAGCTGTTGTTTCAATTATTATGTAATACTAAGGTGTGTTTGATGGTTTATGAGCCAAAACAGTGCTGAAAGAAGTATCTGTAGTGTTTAGAATTCTCTATCTAAAAATTTAAGCAATAGGATTTTACAAATTATAGGGAATCATTTATGAACTATAAAGGAAGAATTTTTTTTATTTCTTTTTTTCCATTTCAAACCAGAAAGACAAATTATCCAATTCAAACTTTAATGTAACATAAGCTTATTGGAATGGAAGAAACAGGAGAATAAACCTTTGAGGTTCCAGATGCAACTTGAATCTCACAGGTTTTGGGAAACTGAAAAACTAAAAACTATATCAAACCAAAACCTTAAATAGATATTCTATTAATAATTGTCTAACTTCTAGTTTTAAGTAAGTCTATTTATAAGGTTTTTACTGATTCCATGGTCTCATTCATTTGCCTCAGTAATTAAAACAAACTATCTCTTTTATGTAGGTTTCTTAAAAGTTACATCAAAGAAGCAGTTTAGTTTGAAGTGTTCATACCTCCTGCTGTTACATAAAATTATTCTGGAGCATTTAAGGTAAAAAAAACTTCCAATCATTCAAGTACAATAAATGCAGAGACATTTTTGCATCACTTTATTTATTCTGGATGTTGGCCAAATTAACTTGTAATTCTAAAAAAACCCGCAGCTACCAATGAAAAGTAATTTGAAGTGGCAACATATCACTCTAAATTGCAATCACAGCACAAGGTGTTACAATTTGTAAACTGAAGCTTGGTCTAGCATTTATTTTCATAAATGCAACTATTTTTTTTTTTAGAATGAGGAGAAATTTGATTATGGAAAATCAAACTACATTCCAAGCATTTAATTTAAAAGAGAGGAAAAAAAAATCCAGTTTCCATTTGTGTACATACTTTCAAACTCTCTTGTTGTTTCTGCTTTATTCCATAAAAGAAAGAGAGACAAGGGAAAGAGCTACAGCTAGGTAGTGACTCTCAGAGGCTGAATATCTGCACATTAATACAACAACAGAAAATAGTAAAGACAGTAAAAAAACTCGGTAAGTACAACTGGTATTTTTGGTGAAATAATAAGTTGCAAAGAGCATTAAATCATAGCATTGTGCATTCTTTTATTGCAACTGTGAATTAATAGAACTGTAATTCTGTTGTTTATTTTATTCCTCTGAAAATTATAGTTTGCAATTTGTTGGCATGCTAGTGACCAGGTAGATAAAATATAGCTTTACAAGTGTAAATGTTGAATCTTATATTTCCAGCAATATTTTTAACAGTTGCTTTATTGAATAGAATTTGTGGGGTTGAAGATGGCATTCTGGAAAATTCTGAGTTCTGAAAAAGCCCACATGATGAAACAAACTTAGAAAAAAACCCTCACATTTTTTAATTTCTTTTCAAAAATTTCTTTTTAAATTTAACTACGTGGATTTTTAAACAGTAAAAAACCTATATCCCCATTGAATGAGATATCAATCAATAAAAAGATAGTGATCGTCAGGCGTTGGAATAGGCTGCCCAGGGAAGTGGTAGAATCACTATGCCTGGAAGTATTCGAAAGGGATGTGGTTGTGGCACTTGGTGATATTGTTTAGTAGTGAACATGATGGTGCTGGGTTAATGGTTAGACTCCATTCTAGAGGTCTTTTCTAACCTTTCACTTTAAAATGTTTTAGGGGAATAGTCAAATTGATGAAAAATATTTAGAAATCCTCTTTAATACAAACATGAACCCAGAAAATCAAGACTTTATTTATTCTTGAATCATGTATTTCCAGTGGAATTTGTTTGTTCATCTATGGTAGCTGATCCTGAACAAAACTACGAGTGCCACATTCCCGCCATGTGGCAACAGTCACTTGAGTATGAGATTTTGTGGGGAGAGAAAGGTGTCCAGCTGCCTGGGCTTGCTGTGCTGTACCAGATAATCTTACTTCAGTTGGGACCTGGAGCAAGAGATCCTTCTCCGTGGAGCAGAGAAGACCTCAAGGCTTACTTGTTTAGAGAAGAAGTGAAAATAAAGAATGCTTCTGTAGTCCAAGAGCACTCTCAAGAGTATATACTTACTCAGATTACTGATTAGTATGTTTGCATGGGTTATGCTCCCTGTCCCCGTGTAGTGCTTATGTATTTTACATAACTAATTAAGCAAATTAAAGAAGCAGCCCTAGCAACAAGGGTCAGAATCCTACTTTACCACTGTTATGTAAGTATCCCACACAACAAGCTACAAAATAATTTTCCCATTGCCTCCCCGTAATTACAATTGAATTCTTTTCTGTGCACTGGCAGTGGAGAGTGGAGACCATATGAAGACTGGAATAGCTGATGATTATTCCTTAGCAATTCAAGTGCTTGAGTACCCTCCAGCTGAAGGTGACAAGTAGGTGATAGAGAAACTCATGTTTTGGGCTGTTATGTGCCACCTGGACCTTACAAAGACTAGGTAGCTCCCTTTACATGGTCAGTAATGTCACGTTCAGGCAAATGAACTTTGAAGGCTCTATGCAGTTTTTATATTGTGTGTTCCTTAAACTTTTATCCTGCAAGAGTCAGAATTGGTTAATGTAAATTTTCATCCTCAGCTACAGCAAGAGAATTCCAGTAAAAATCCAACAAATTCTCCAGATTATTCCATATATATCTTAGTGTCAGATTTAATTGTAGAAAAAAGGTACTACTAATGCCGAAATGTATCTATGTGGTCAGGCAGGGTAAGGAAGTGATAGATAATATTTTGAAGAGATGCAGGATTTTAAATGTGCTTTTTTATTTTGCCCATTAACTATGTACTTGGCTAAACACAAATATTTTTAAAATGCGTATCTTTTATTTGATTAACAGTAATGGCTTCTTTGGAATCAACCTAGTCAAGTGAATTGATAAATACATAATTTGGAAATTATTTAAGTAACAATTGAAATTAAATAGCTGATATACATATATATATATATGCATACACACACACACATCAGTTGCACAAGAGGGGATTGTTAAAACTGTAGTGGTCACCCTATTAAATAGGCATGCTGTTTTCCATAGCATGTTGGTAAAATTTTTTTCCCAAAATATTTTTGACACCTTATTTCTCTTTTTTTTTTTTCTCTTTGAATTACTAACTCAGCTATCAAAAACTGAAGAGGGTGAGGAAGGTGTATGGCAGGGAAACCAAGAATTCAAACTGTCAGAACAGTGCTAGGAACATATGTTAATTAATCTGTTGTTAGTCTGTTCCCACAACAGTCAACATATGTAGAGTGGGGTCCAGATGAAATGAGAATTAAACAGTCTACAGAAAATATACTCATGTCATCTCAGTCTAGTCTTGTATGTAATTTTATGGAAGAGCTATGTCCTGACTGAATTTGAAAGAAGGACATATGGCTCAGTTCAACAAGGATATCTGGTGTTTGTAAATAATATGACAAAAAAGAAGGAATTTACTGTAATTCACTTTGTTGTAAAAACTGATAAAATGCTGCTCATTTATTTATGCCTGACATTTAACATGGTTAATTTGGGCTTATTTTCTTTTTCTTATTAAAAAAGTATTGATATACTAGATTTGAATGACAAGTAATGGATTTTTTAGAGCTTGTAACAATTACGTACAAAGAATACTAATACAAGTGCCATGAGATCAATCTTTATCCTTTTATAAGTGATCAACAAACTCCAACAATGGAAGAAGACTCAAAGACAGGCAAGGATGATGTGCTCATGAAGCTCAGAAAAGAATGTAGGAATGGGGTCAGAGGTATTGTAAAGGAAGCTGAACTTCTCTCAACAGCAGGGAGACCAGAAGGTGGACTTTGTCCTAGATAAGCATCTGAGTCAGTTAAATGGGTCAACTAGTTAGGTAACTGGTCTTCCAAAATTAATCAGTTGAAAGTGTTATATTCCTAGTCCAGACAGATCAACATGGGGGAAGTGTATATGTGTCTCAGCCCAACACGGAATATAAAAAACAAGCAGGTAACAGAAATAACTTTGAAAAGAACAAAGAGCTTGAGCTGGTTTAAACCCATGCAGTCCTTTTCAATGACTGGGCATGCTCAGTTGTGACAGAGAGCATGTAGAGTCTGGTAAGGGAATCATGTTTGTATTGTGATACACCTGTACATTGCAGTTGCTGTTTTGTGCTCGTGTTTGGAATTCAGTGTATTGATTAATCACTTTTCTAAATCAAAACTCTGTGTAATGTCAATTATCTTCAAATAAATAAATTTAGTATTAAAATATTAAATATTCCTAATGTGAAAAATCTAAAATAATCAGAGAGAATTGAACTCTGACACTCAGAGGTTATATTTGTAAAATAAATATAGCATTATGAAATTAATACATGATAAGTTATCATTTTATTAAAGCCAATGTTCACTATGTTGAATTACTAGGCTGACATAAATGAAATACTTACTTAAGGATAAATTTAAAGCATGTGTTTAAAAGCCTCATCTAAATCCAGAAATGCTCATTTACTTTAGTAGGTCTTGTTTAAGCAAAGTAGTTGCCACATGTCTGAACTGCAAACAGAAAGAACATTTTCAAGATGGATTTGAAATACAAAATTGTCAGCACTGAGGTTAAGTGCATTGCAAGATGATTTTTGGTTTCTCTACATGGTAATTCTTGACTCCTGAAAAGGGTTTGCTCAACTCCTTCTGTAATCAACAGGGATAAGTCATGATTGTAAAGAAAATGTTATCCAGTTTAAGGTCATTGGTCATTAAACAGGCCAATCGATTGAAATTTATATAATCTTTAACACATGGTGATATGTCCAACTACCCAGAATGTTCTTGTATTTCTTCACAGTGCTTGGAATTTTTAAGAACTATGTTTCCTACACTCCTGATTAACCTCATCTTTTCACTTATTATTTGTGTGATTCACTTATTATTTGATTAATGTCAGTCCACTGAATCAGGAGCTGTTATGGTAAGAGAAAATTATTAGCATATAGTTTGACTTCCTGTGAATTAGAATTTCACCATGCAGCTAATTCTATAACATTGAGGTCAAGTGTAATTTATTTTCATAATAAAGACACTTAACAAATGATGCAGAAAAATTTACAGTTCTAGACAAATTGGTCCAAGGTTAAAATATGTTCACTATTACAGAAGATATATTCACCAATATAGGATATATATATATAGTACATATACATCTATAGTTATACATACATACATATATGTTTCAATAAATATAGATGTATTTCCAGTGGAACACTTCAGCAGCTTTTACGTCTGCAGGGCAAACAGAGTGTAATAAATAGTGAAACAATTTCATCTAATTTCATGTTGATTGACAAAAAGGTTTCATAAATATCTGAAAGAAGAGAATAATCCACATATTGAATGACAACTGTTATGCAAAATATTCTTCTGTTTGATGTCTAACTGGGTACCCAAAAAAAAAAAAGTACAGATACCATCTATACAGCGGTTTGGTTTCTTCTATTAAACCAAAGTTTGGAAAACTGTCAAGCATTTTATAGTTGTTTTGGTGCTTTTTTTTTCCTCTCCTTTTTTTTTTCTCTTTTGACTTTCTATGATGCAAGTGTAACTTCTTATTTCATTTCTATGATGGCAAGTTTTGATATTTCTATAATTTTTTGTTTAAATTCACTTTTCATTTTGAAATATCCTATCCTTAAATGTTGAAAAGAATTTATATGTTAAAACTAAATTTGACTTTTTTTCAGAATAAAATAATTCACTCTGCTCAGAAAGCATTTGTCTGATTCTTCAATTCACTGAAAATGGTGGTGACTTTTTTAGCTAACACTCTTATATTTGTTTTTATAACTGAAAATTAATTTTAAAATCAGTTATTTCCTTATCTTTCCGTATGTCTACTTAGTATATAATACATTCTTCCTTGTGTTTATGTCTATTTAAATGGAATTTAGTGAAACAGCAGGGCCAACTTTTTTCTCCTGACCTGGCATAAGACATGATTATTCTTTACTTGTTTTGCAGTCAGAAAAAGCTCAAAAGAAGAGAGCTTCAGAGAGCTCCTTGAACTCTTCTTTACATTTCCATTTTTCTGCAGTATAAGTAAAGCTGTTATAAAGTACCGTAAAGATGTATGCTAAGTTAAAAGTAATATTTGAAGAACTTTTTTCAAGTCAAAGCATGCACGTAATTCTGCAAAATTATATCTGTACAATTTAATTTTTGTATATATTTGAATTTACCTGAGTAATTTTGAAAAGCATTTTTGTTTTGCATGTATCTATAACATGCTTTTTTGCACAAATATAAACATTTAAAAGGAAAAGGGATGTGGAGTTTTCCAAAGGTTGATGCATAGTAAAAATATAACTGAATAACTCGGATTGCACTGTTAGTCATACTTGCTAAGAATCCACCCCCCATACCCCTTAACAAGCACCTTTAGCAGTGCATATTTTTGGTGTGAGTCTAGAAAATTGTGTTTTAGTGCTCAGAGGAAGAGCCCTAAATCCATATGTCTTTCAAGGGGAACAAGCTGTAAGACAGAAAACACTGTTTGTAGATGAAATATCATTTTTTAAAAATCCCTGAGGGTGGTTGATGGTAAATCTCTTTTGTGAAGCTAAACTATCTACAAAATTATTCAGATCATTTTATTGACATACATCCTCTTATCTGTGTGGGAAGAAACATAGTAAGGTATAGAAACTGGACTTACTTTTTAAATGTCTTCTACTTCCTGTTCAGAAATTTTAGCGATTCAGCATGTGCACCGGCACACAGTGTAATAATGTTCTAGTCCCTTTGGTCCTCTTTAATGTACCATTCATCTTAAAAATAGTGATATTGCTAAATCTTTTTGTTGCTTTTTTTTCCTGAATGTTTTCCCTATTTAATAATATATTATCTTATTCCTCTTGATGACATCTGTTAATTTCACTTGGCTGTGCAATGTGATTAAATTTACCAATTTCTTAATTATTACATTGTGAATAATTAATACTTTTATATTCGATTTTGTTGCCAGGAAAACATTTATCTAAATTACACAGAAAACCTTTTCATATAATCAGCCTAACACATAACTGTTTCCTCTTTTCAAATTAATCTGAACTGTTAATCTTAAAAGTTACTTTTGCAAGATTCTGTTGTTCCAGTAGTTCCAGCCCTGTTGTGCCCAGAATTGTCCAAATAAGAACACGCAGTCTCTGCCTTAAGTAATTTTCAGGCAGCAGGAAAAAAGAAGTTAGAAACTAAAATTATATGATTTGCAGGTTCAAGCCTTTTTTGTGCAGAACTGTGCACTTAACAGCGATTGCCCTTCTCAGTCTATAGTTTCACTGCACGTGTTTTGTAACCTATTGAATAAACTTTTTACCTGACTATTCTACAGCTGATGATCAAGTCTTGAAGAATTTCTTTCTCAAACATATTGAGATTTTCAGTAGTTACTAATGATATCTCCCTTTCACCTCTACTATTTATAAGTTTACCTTCAGGAAAGAGGAACTTCGCTCAACAGTCACGGTCACTGTATTCTGAGAAGGAAATACCTTTAAAGGATTGAGGTTGATGGAAAGAGGCCAAGCACCAGCGATAAATCTGTATTTTTGAGAATCATTAGTCTGATTCAACTGCTTTGAGAGCTTTGATAGTGCTGCCTCAGTGGACAGAATGGTAGAAATACAAATTCTGCTGGTATTACTTGTTGGACTATGGAGTACAATTTAATCAGTTAAAATGCAAGACCTTATTTTCCTTTGTGAACAGTGAAAGCCCTGGAAATTTACAAAATTGCACTGGCTATTTGGCAAGCTACTGCTGTAATGAGATGAATTGTCCATATAGGTAGAGAGGAAAAAAATCACAGCCTGATGCATTCTGTTATTGCAAAGTGGCACTGAGGAAATAATGTAAATAGGTAAACTTACAGTCTTAGAATCTATTTCTAGAACAAATGCTGTTCACTTGCTGTTCACTATTAACTCAGCATTACTGAGTTAATATCTAAACTGGGACAATCATTAATGGAGATTCTATAAGTATGATCTGTGCTTATTTTCAGCAAATCTACCCAGAAACCCTCACCTCTGTCATGGAGTAGTCTTGCAATCAGTTGCACAATTATTATTCATGTGATACCTTGTTTCCATTGCCCCAATTATGGCAAAAATGTTTTCTTCTTGAGTTAATCCTGTTTCTGATTTAAAAAAAAAAAAAGATTCTGAAACGCATGGACAAAGTAAAAACGTCTGAAATTCAAAATAAGATATATTATTACTTCAGGGAGCACTGTTAAAAGACTGAGAAAAAAATAAATGTAATGGAACAAATGAAGAAAAAAGAAAATACTTTTAGGGTCTGGGATTAAGAATGTTAGATATTGAATGAGTGGCATTTCTCAGTAGCCATGGCGTTGGTTTAATAAACCTAATTGGGATAGGGACTGTAGTAAATCCAATAGTTTTACTACAATTTTTCCAATACTGAACTGTGACCATGGAATAACTGAAGAAGGCTAACTTTGTAGTTAGCAGAGAAAGAGAATGACATATAATAGAGGGAGGAGAAATAAAAGCTTTAAAGATCCAGAACCAAGGAGTGTTAGAGCTATGGTTACTCATCAACAGCCCAGGTTATAATATCAAACAGCTTTCCCTTTTTTAAAATTATTTAGTGTTACACAACTAGAATAAAATTAGGGTAGTAATGAGTCTTTTACATAGATGCAAAAGGAAATAATTTTTAGAATAAAGCTACACTGTAAATGTAATAGGGAATAGAACCTGCTTCTAGTGTCTTCAAGTGCTTCTCTCAAACATTTGAAGTAGAGACACACATGGACAGATGCAACACCGAAGTGCAAAGCAAATTTATTTAACAAAAATAAAAATAAAGGGTAACAAATTATTTTCTCCTCTGTACTGACACAATTCAAACTGTTCATGCTTCTAATCTTCCCCAAGACAGTATGACTTCTGGAACTAGCTTTCCTTTGATTCTTCTTATGTGGCACAATAAAATGTTAATTCTCCATATATGTGGTGGAATACTAAATGATAAACACGCACTGAAGGCCCCAGGCCACTAAGAAAAGTTTCAGATTAATTGCTTATCTCAATTGTACTTCCAAGCCTTGAGAGGTTTGTCCATTTCTAATTTACCATTAGAGTTGTGGGAAAATAATCCTTTTTGAGGAAGAGGAGGATGGTGGTGGTAATGGGAACTGGCAAAATTTAAAACAGAATACCAAAAATTAGCAGAATGTGGAATTAGCATGGGATAGAGGCATGTTTGCTATTTTGCATGGAACATATCTGTTAAATTCTGCTATTATCTTAATGGTTTTGAGTGTGTATATGATGCTAAGATTTAAATATAAATGCATTAAGATTGTAACTGACTTTAATAGTGATAATATTTTTTTTTCCTTCTGCTCTGAAATAAGAGTATGGTATAATGCATCTCATACTAATACAGTGCAGTTAACTTTCATTATTTTTGAGTTTTGAGGCCAGCTTTCAGGTTTTTCTTATCCTGTATAGATAAAATAGATACAGAAATAGTCACTTTGCTGACTTTTAATTTTCTTCTTTATAAATCATTGTCATAGAGTAATATTCCTCCTGTATTTAGAAAGGCTTGAGAAGGAAAACTGAATATTCTTACTTGAAAACTTTGTAACATTTTGTGTTTAAAATGCAACTCTGCCAGAACAGTATTTGAACTTCAAAGTAAAAAACATCCATATTAAAAAATTTTGGAATTAGGGCTGTTAAGGCATGTTGGGAGTGTCTGCCTTCTCCAGTAATTTCAGCCAAAGGCTCTCATCTCCCTGGTTACTGGAGACCAGCCTGGTACCTGGAGTACCTGTCCAGGCTGAGAGATACAGTTAATTGTTTTCCTATTTGCAGGGAGACAGAGAGTGAAATTAAACAGGCAAAAAATAGTTAAGAAAAAAGGATTTATATAACAAAAAATAGTATAGACTGGGAGTGTACTGACTGGCCCTTTTTACATGCAACCAGCCCCTTTTATGCCCTCTTCTCTCTATCTTCCCACACTTGTTCCTCCCTTATCTGATGTGATGCCTCCTTTTCACCATCTTTGACCCTTATCCTAAACATCCTATAGTAAATTTCACACATTACACCGGTCCCAGTCAAGTAATCTCTAGTAATCTTGTTATTTTTGTTTCCTCATGGCAGTTACGATGTTCAAAGTAACCTTCTTCAAGGCTATATCTTGGTAGTTCCTTTATGTCCCATCCACTAGTGGCCAAAGAGTTCTGATCTTCATTATTGTCACTGTTGTCACTTCTTTTAGGTTTGTGTATAGATATGTTTAATTACAAATTTCTTTGTTACTTATTTCTCTTATGCTGAATAGTCCTAAATCAAGTAACTTAAACAAGCGCACGCCCCCAGTTTCCATGTTCTCTTACACAGAATGTAAGCTCGGTTTTAAAAGTAAACTAATATAGTATGGCCAAATTCTCCATCAAATATGGTGTTCAAGTTTTCCATCTCCAAGCTCATGAATAGGTCACTCAGTTAACAATTTCTGTGATTAAAGGAGTTTCTCTTACTTTGTTTCTTTTGGTTATTAAAAGTTGATTATTTAAAAAGTTTTTCAATAAGAATAATAAAAATCAGAGGTTTTGTTTCATGTGATTTTTCTTCTTTTACCTTCTAAATTCAGATAGATCAGTGTATTAAAGGTACTAGTTACAAGGACCTTCAGATTGTTGTTCATCCATGTACAGTTTTCAATCTACTCTCTAGTAAAGCCAGAATGCTTTGAGCTCTGGGGCAACTGTTAAACCGTGACAAGTTGAATATGGCACTTGGAGATGGAAAACCTGCACAGCATATTCGATCAAGTATTTGATCTTATTTTATTAGTTTATAAAACAGTGCTTACAACTGCTCACATATTCAGGGTCTTTTTTGCCCTTGTCTCTCTCTTTTTTTTTTTTTTTTTTTTTAATATTAATTCACTCAAACCACTGGCAACATTATTTTGTTCTTTCCAATATCGTGTGTTGCTTTCCTTGACTGCTACTCTACATGCCCTCTGATTAACTAATTTTAATGTTACTCTTCTCTGTGTTTGTTGAAATGTTTAATGATCTAATGTTAGTCTATTGTTATCCTATTATGACAGAGCAATCCTCATTGCTAGTTAGCTTGAGAAGGTGACAAAGAATCTCTGTTATTAGTGATGAGAAAGCCTGTGACACAATGTTCTCAACAGTGTTATAAATTCTTGTGCCATTTAAGATATTTACATTAGCCTTCTTGTCATTCTTGAATAAATATATTTAAAAAAACCTTTCAGGTTAACTGAAGCATTTAGGGAATTTTAATCCCTGGATCCTGTCTCATACATATATTATGAATATCTTCTATCATGTGAAATTACGTAATTTTAGAGTGTGAGATATAACAGCCAAAGTGATAAAAATATCTGCAGCGGATATAAGTGAAAATATTTATGCCCTGTAGAGTTACTTACTTAGGAAGGCAAAAGTGCTCAAAGGAGCCAACAATTGTTTTCAATTTTTCAATAATTAATTATTGATTCATTAAAAATTTGTTACAGATACAAATCACATATCAACACATTTCTATGACATAAAAATAATTTCTGAATTAATTTTTTTAATAATTGAAATACTAATATTATTAGTAATTTTTTTTTTCACTTTTCATTTCCCTTTTGGGACAGAGATTTTTTTGAATATAAAAACCTTCTTTTAAGTTACAAACCTAATTTTCTATTAATTTCTGCTAATTTAGTTTGTAAGCAACACATTGACAAGGTTAGGTGTAAGCTCTAGAGGCAGTTGCATAAGATTATAAGGATGATGGCCAATGGAAATAGCATAAGCTTGTAAAAGTGAGAGACACAGACTCTCTGCAGCTGTTGGAGTAGTGGTGTGTATTAGATGGGAGGTGGTAGTGGATTGCTCAACTGTCATGGACATTTTCTTCTGGGAGTCAATGTACTATTTGAGTCCAACAACGTCTTACTGCTTGCCCATCTTTTCATCTTGTCTCAGAAGCTACTCTCTGACATTCAGAGGCCTATGAATTTGCCAGCAGCCAGAAGTGGACAGAAGACAGAGAAGAGGGATGCAGACTACAACTTGAGCATGACTTTTTTCACCTACCTGTCTTCCCACTATCAGTTCTATATTATCTTGATAATGCAGGGAATATGTCCTGGGCAATAGTGGGAAGCTGAAGGAGAAGGATAAGCAGAGAGCAGAGCCAAGCATATAGGCAACATCACCATCAGAACAAGCAGCTGCGAGATTTGCTCAGCCCTGAAAGTCTTGAGCTGTTCGGAAAAGATGGTGTTTGTGTGAACTACTTGTTGATACAGTTGAAATGAATTGTATCACCTTAAGAATGATGACAATAGTTTTGCAGAGCTTCCTTCAGCCAAACTGCAGAGCAGCATGCTTGCATAAATATTGCTTAAGTCTCATCTTTATGCCCAGCAGACAATTCCATCCTTACTTTGGGCAAGGCCTCTAGCAAGTTAAAATAGCTAATCAAAACAATGCAAGGGACTGGCGGAAGTAACAGTAAAATTATGACAAAGGCTTGTTTATCATGTCTGGATTCCAGTCTAATTAACTATATAAAAGCAGTTCTCTTACCCCAGGCAAATAAAGGCCTGTACTCCTTACCTGCATATGCATTATGTAAATTAAAGCAGTATTTTGCATATGTACTAGGTTTTGGATCTACTAAAACCCACCACATCTCTGCAAGAGCAAAGTAAGGATGGGATATTTTGATCTGTGGCAAGTTAGAACTGATATAAATTTTCTGGTTGCCTTTGTCTCACAGATATAAAAAAAGTTGGTGGAAAAAAGATAACCAGCACATGCTCCATAGCTTTTGGTAGTGTACCAGAAGAATCTGATGCGCTTCAGCTGAAGGTAAGGAGCCACTATAGCTCCTTCTGATTTCAGAGCCTTAAATGCACACATTATGACAATCCCCCATATTTCTCTCTGCCATGTCCATTTTTGGTAAAACACTTCTCGTTTTTTTTCCTAACAGCTCCTTTCACCTTTTTATTTACTTATGTTAGTCTTGTGCCCCATGATGAGGAAGACTTTACCATCAGCCAAGGACACAAAACTGGGAGAAGTGACTGATATGCCAGAGAGTCATGGTAACATCAAGAAGGACCTACACAAGCTAAAGAAATTAGTTGGTAGGGACCTCATGAGGTACAACAATGGAAATTACAGTTGCGGAGAAACAAACATGCACCAGACCTGGGGGTCTACTGGCTGAAAAGAAGCTTGACTTAAAAGGACCTTGAGGGTCCTGGTGGATACCAAATTGAACTAGAGACAACAACATTCCCTTCCTTAAAGAAGGCTAATGGTATTCAGGACTGCATAAGGGGAAGTGTTGCCGGTACGTGGAGGTAGGTAGGTTCCCCTCTATTCAGCAGTGCTGAGGTCACACCTGGAGTACTGTGTTCAGTTCTGGGTCCCTCAGTACAAGGGAGACAATGGCCTAATTGAGAGAATCCAAAAAAGGCCACTAAGGTGACTAAGGGTCCAGAGCATCCTTCCCATGAGAAAAGGCTAAGAAAGTGGGACTGTTAAGCCTAAAGAGAACGCCCAGGAGGGATTTTATCAATCTGTATAAATATCTGAACAGAGGGTGCAAAGACCATAGTCAGGGTCTTTTCAGTGGTGTCCAGTGACAGGACCAGAGGCAATGAGCACAAACTAAAACACAGGAGGTTCCCTCTGAAGATCAGGAAAGAGATTTTTACTGAAAGCTCTTCTGAGAAATCAGATACCATCAAAGGAATTTCTCACCTTTGTTAGAACAACAGAGAAACTCCAACTGGCTTAATAAGGTTACAAATTTCACTCGTCTACCTCTCATGTTTTCTCTCAGGATGTTTCAGTTTCAATGTTAGTAAAATTTAGAGGAAAGTTTGACTCAAATGATATAACTCAGGATTCTTTTTTTTTTTTTCAGAAGAAAAACCAAAGAAAACAGATTATTATATAAACATGAAAATACCTTTTTACTGAGACCAAGCACTGGCATGGAGTGCCCAGAGAAGCTGTGGAGTCTCTCTTTTTTGAGATATTCAAAAGCTGTCTGAACATGGACCTGAGAAACCAGTTGTAGGTGGTCCTGACTGATCAGGGGAGGTTGGACCATCTTACCTCCAGAGATCCCTTTCAACCCCAACCATTCCATGATTCTCTGAATTCAGAATCTCTAGCTGAGCAGTGCACTTCTGTTAACTCAACAAAAGAGTATTTTCCTTTTTATTGTGACTTAATATTAAAAATAGCTGGCATTCAGGATAGAATTTGGGGTATATAGAGGACTTGCTTCAAGACAAAAAAAGAATTTCATGTTTGGTCTTGAAATGCAAAAAATTAGCAATCCTTTATTCAGAGAATGTTGAAATTATGCAAAATCAGTAGAATAATCCTCTAAGCAAAATGATTCTTATTTTAATCACAATTTTATTAATTTAGTATCACTTTTATGTCATAAGTAGTATACTGCTTTTACTATGGAGGTATAGATGTTCTAACTTTAGACAAGGACATTTAAATGCTATAGAAATACAAACTAGAAAAGGTCTCTACTTTCTTAGAGATACAGGAGTTTAAGAGAACAGATAATATTTGAGAGGAGGCAGAAAAGTACCGTGAAGCAAATGGACAATATTGATCACTACAATAAATAAAAATTTGCAGTGAATATATTGAACTTCTGAACAAGCATAGCACAGCATAACCATACGTAAGTATTGTTTCCATTCCAAGTGTGTCTGATGTAGTATCTCATCTGGGACCTACGGGAAGCACAGCAATATATTACAAGAAATTTATATACTCTGATATGTTTCCATAGGCTGAATTTTTTGTTTGTTTTGCTAGTAAACATTAAAGATTTCTGGTTTTATAGAAATAAATAAGGGATTTAGGTTATGGGAAATAAATTCAAAGTGTTGACATTTCTTTCATAGATTCTAAAAGTAAGAACTCCTTTTTAAAAAAATATTTTTAATTGTATATTTAATATTCAGCTTCATTTCAATAATTAAGCTGTTTATCCTCTCTGGAAAAGCTGTAAGAGTCCATTAAAATATGTTTTTCTGTATTATCAAGTTTGTGTTTATAAAGAAAGTTTTGTTTGGTGTTACGAAGTTTACTTATAAAAAAGGCTTTTCATAGAATGTACTATTCATCCCTGGATGTGAAACATGTTGTTTCCAATAATCTTAGTTGCAGTATAATCTTTAAAAGATGATGCCTGCTCTGGATTTATCCAATTTTTCCTTCTCCTGAGAAGATGGCACTACAGAAACTCAGCACCAGTAC
>NW_016690261.1:1263737-1347231 GCF_001604755.1 Lepidothrix coronata
AATCCATAGCCATTGGAACATTTAATTGACTAATACATTTCCATAAAAGTCTAAATCAGAAGAAAAAAACCACAGAGAACATACATTGTTTTCTCCCTAATATTCACCTATTACTTACCACTTTCCAATGGTCTTTTGTAGACAGAGGCAAGTAGGGGCATCTAAAGAGTAATTTTGATTTCATTTAGAAGTTAGTTTTGGAACAGATCACTACGTTTTCCTCAGCATTCACTTTGCATGGCAGTTACTGAAAAGACAAATCCAACTGTTTGCCTGGCACCTGAACAGTTGATGGATGTACAGTTCAACACAAAGTTGCTTTGAAATTCTTATTGTGTGTATATCACATCCTCACTACCAGCTGTTTCGCTTTGCAAGCTCAGTCCTATCTAATTGCATTACTTGTTACTGTAGACATATTCACTGATTCCAATTTAGTTTGGGCACACAGAGTACCTCTACATGTGCAACACAGATGGCAAATGAATATGAACAAATTACTCCAAACTGTAAGCATGTCAGACTTATTATGGATACCTACAGCATTTTCAGTTGGGCTGATCTATCCAAGCATAATGGATACTTCTATCGATATTGAGCAACTGTTCAAACAGAAAGAGCCTTTACTCCAGCTGGGGTGGGTGGACTTCTAGTTAAGTAGTCAAAGTTTTAGCTTTTAGCAAGAGACCTTCTTATCAGAGAAATGGAGACATATAAATAAAACACTGTCAGCTGTTGTAATGATTTAACCCCAGGCGACAACTAAGCACCATGCAGTCGATTGCTCACTTTCCCCCACAGTGGGATGGAGGAGAGAAACAGAAGAGTAAAAGTGAAAACATTTGTGGGTTGAGATGAACTTGTGGGTTCATAAGTAAAGCAAAAGCTGTGGATGCAAGGAAAACAAAACAAGGAATTAATTCACTCCTTCCCGTTGACAGGTTCAGCCATCTCTGGGAAAGCAGGGCCACATCACGCATAATACTGACTTGGAAAGACAAACCCCATCACTCCAAAAATCCCCCCCTACCGTGTTCTTTCCCCAGCTTTATATGCAGAGTGTGACACCATATGGTAAAGAATATACCTTGGGTTAGTGTCCTGGCTGTATCCCCTCTCAAATTCTTGCTCACTCCCAGCCTTCTCACTGATGGGGTGGTGTGAGAGACAGAAAAGGCCTTGATGCTGTGTAACCACTGCTCAGCAGTAAGCAATACACCCCGTGTTATTAACACTGTTTTCAGCACAAATTCAAAACACAGCCCAATAGTAGCTACAAAATTAACTATTCCAGCCAAACCCAGCAGAATTGTTCCTGGAAAACTTTGACAGAGCCTTAAACAGACACCGCAAAACATTATGCACATATATATGTATAATATATATGTTTTTATATATATATACAAAATTCCCAAGAAATACATTCTCAACCAATTCCTAGACTTTTACTGAACATGGCTCTTTTCTGATTTGAGTAGTTTTCTCTGATTTTATCAAGCAAGATAATTCACAAAGTGTGTTCTTCAAATAATTAATGCTAAAGATGCTACAGGAATGTGTATGATACTTTTTTGCCTTGGTGGTGTGGAAAACCAGGACATGTTTTTTGAATTTTACCAGAATATTTTCAACACAGGACCCCAGAGAATGGGAAATGTTCTTGCATAATGGAGTACAGCCTTCATTGAAGCACAAAGCAGCCTTTCTCCTTAGGATAGCTCTCCCTGGAGACATTCCCCAAGTGAGTCTAGAATTTCTTTAAACCCTCTCCTTACATTTCTCTAACTCTCACAAATGCAGAAGAAACTTAATTCATAAAATTCTAATCTAGTACTAGTATGTTTAATGATCTGATTTGTTTAATGAGATGGTGTGGTTCAAGGTTGTTGGTTTCAATTGTTATATCAAATAAAATTGACATAGACTTATACTTTATCTCATTTTGTTAGTTTTTGTTTCTTTTTATTTTAAAAACTCTAATATTTGACTAGATAGCAAAATTCTGCAAAACTGCAGCATTTTGGTAGAGGTAATAAAGACTTTTACCTAAGCCTTTTGTTCGGTAATGTAAAAAAAGGATTCATTTTTTCTATTCTTAAATATAGTTGAAAAAAAAAGTTGTGGTTTTCATATGAAAATTAGGCATATAAAACATTAAATAGGAGACTTTCGTGAGTTTTGAGTATTTTTTTCAATACTTTGCATATGGCATAATATTTACAAAAGAGGATGAGAGGTCCGCAAACACTATGAACCTGGTTCCAGGTGCTGTGAGAACTAAAATGCTCTTAATGCAAAAATTAGAGTTTAGGAAACAGAGAAAACCCTTATCTGACTATCCTAAAGGTAAAGAGTAAAATGATCAACTTACCAAAGTTTTCAGGAAGAAACACACCCACACATATTCATCTGGGCTACCAAACAAAATTTGTAGATGCCCTGGGTTTACTGAACTGCCTGTATGTCTTATGTCTAACTCTACTTAGATATAAATGCACTTATTTTTGGATGGTTTGTGATTTCTTATAATCCTAGACTGGCAGGTGTTCAGCTCATCACACACACATGAGTGGGCACCCTATCCTGTTTGAAAATGATACTCAGCCAGGTCATTTAGTGTTCATCAAAATTTAGGAATGGAAAAATAGTTATATATATGCTGCCACAGACACAATTATTGAGGATTCAGGAAACGGATGTCCTAGAACTAATGTCCCATGAAAACTCATAAACACTGGGGAGCCTATGCAGCCGTACGTTTTTAATACTTCATGGACCCCAGTAAAAAGCATGAAGGATTCCTGGCACTGTAAAACCCTTATACAAAAAACAGGTGCTAAGTGAAACCTCTTGGCCCCAGGTTTAACCAACAGCTCACTAATTCATAAACCACTAGGCTACACAGCTTCTTACGTAGCGGTTTTGCCTACATCTCCTCTTAATGCAGAACCACTGTGAAGGCAAGAGGCAAGGCTCACAGACTTGGTAAAACAGTAGGTAAGAAGGAAAATAGTGAAATTAATTTCCTAATTACTGTATTTGGACAATTAAACAATGGAATATAAGTCTAAGCATGCTTTTAGAGTTTGAAACCTGGGCTAGGGACAAAATCAAATCAGGAGCCTAAATGCCCTGAAAAAGAGATAATGGATTGCAAGGTTCCTGGACTGGAGCACACAGAAGTCAGTATATTGCTTAAACCTGTACTAGAGCTTGGAACATCATCTTCAGTAAATGTTCAGAAACATGTCTCAAGACTATACTAGTCCATGCCAGAAGAAAGGCCTTCAGTCAACCTTTCAGTCTGAAGCATATATAGTACTGTGATTTGGACATTTCAAACAAGTTCATTTAAAAAAAGAAAACCAAAACTTTTGCCTTGTCTTGCCTTAGAATTGTTCATCACTAGACAACTTCTCATAAAACTACTAAGCAGCAATTAGAAAAGTAAGTTTGTGTTATTAAAAAGTGCTCTTGACATAATCAAGAGCTCAAATGTGGCTTGAAAGAAATTTAACAGTAAACTTTAGCCTTTGTTTATCCTGAAAACAATGTCTATGGAATGTGACAGTTCTTTCTCAAAGATATTTTTCCCTCAAATAAAGAAAAAAGAATGAAAAACGTAATCAATCCTGTAATAATCTTCTTCTCAAATTCCATTTAGCTTCTGATTATATGTAAGTTACAAAGACTGAATAATCACATACTCAAATACTTCACAAACATCTGTGTCACAATTGTACAAAAAAAGTACTTGAAAACTTTGATCTTCATTAGGGTGATAAAAAACATTGTAACCAATAGTCCCTAAAATTCCAGAAATTTCAACATCCTTAAATAACATATAAATTATAGTAACTGATATACTCACAAGTGAATCAGTCATAGTCTAAGTCATGATCAATGTGATTTGTTAACTCTTCCAGTCCTTCCAGGTGTTGAATGGAGAATTAAAGCTTCAGAATTCCAGTTAGCATAAAAGAAACCAAGTGAAACATCTGTTTTATACGCTCCCAGCAAAGCATAGCACAGCATATTTTCTGTTTAGTGCAGCAACTTATTCATAGTACTAAGCATCTTCTAAAGTTAAAACATAGCTAAAATTTTAAAATTTGATGAAGTAATGTTACAGTGATGTCACTGAATCATGGAAATGCTATGAATCTTTTATAAAAGGTAATAAAAAACCTCCCATTACTCAGTCATTTCAAACCTTTTAAATTAACATGGCTAGGCATGCAAGGTAATGGATTATTTCTATCTTCTGTTTGTTAAGTGAAGATTCAAATCCCAGACATGTTGATATTTACTGGTCCAGGAACGGTTGAGAACTATGGAAAGAACTTCCATAGCAACTAAGCACTTACCTCTTCTACTCCAAGTGCTGTTAGGTTTATCTTATGAATTTGTGAAAACATGTAATAGTAAGCACCTCATAAACAGTTGCAGCACAACTTGTCTTCTTGGTAATACAAAATAGAAGCCATGTAACTTGTATGAGACATCACTTGACCATCTCCTGAAAGACATCAGAAAACCTACAATTAAGAGACTTAAATAAGAACTTTGATAACACGAAATAGGCTTGACAAAATTCAGACTCGTCTTCCACTTCTTGCCTCCAAGAAAAGGCTGGCATTGTGACACATCTTGAAATTTAGAAAATCCAAGATTTGAATTAATAAAACCTGGGAAATAACCCCCAAATTTCACTGCACATACTGAAGAAAATACAGGATGATAATGTATTTTCTGATCCCAGTATGAAATCTACAGAAAAGTGTGAAAAAAACTCTACTCAGGACACTAGTTTACTCAAAATATGGCCAACAATATATATAATAGGCTCAGAGAGATAACATATTTCTGTTGATCATTTTTTGACCCAGAATTACATTGAAATAATGTATTCTGATTTATATATTTTATGCTTCCATAAAGGTACTAGGAAGACAGTGAAGAAACAAACACTAAGCCTACCCATAAGGCTGAAGAAACCTTAGGACCAAACTAAACGAAAGCTTATTCTCACACTTAAAAGACCTAAGTCTGCTTACAGAAATTGTTAATATTATGTGAAAAATGTGGAATTCATAACATTTTTGAAAGACCAATGAATAGAAGAATGAAAAAGAAGAAGTGAATAAAGTCAAGAACTATTGACACAGGAGAAAAAGACTGGGTTATTATCTACAGAAAATCTTGTATTTTTAATTGATAAAAATGTAGAAAAATAAAGTAAGATTTCGCAGCATTTAATATCAAATAATTATGATTTCTGCAATAAAAATAGCTATTATTTTAGAATAAAGATCTAGCAATGTAGCTGATCCTAGAGAATCAGGAGTGTGGTATGTTTACGGTCATGAAAAGCAAAAGCAATACTGAAATTCATCAGAAGATATATTAAAATAGGTTTAGGGAAGCGTTAAGGCAACTAATGGGACTTCAAAAAGAAATATCATGCTCAGTTCTTGAATCTGGTGCTCAAGAAAAAAGGCATATTTAAATTGAATTTGTTGCAGACTGAAAGAAAATGTCTTATGTAAGAGAAATGCTCTGTAAGAAACTATACACTGAGAGGTCTTCTGCATGCAGAGTAAGACTGGGGATAAAGAAGAGGGTTGGCACAAGAAGTACCATCTGTAAGTTGGTAAATTAACAGATTTAGAATAATTTTCTATCCATAAGTTAAAATCTGGAACAGCCTTTTCTGCAAGGATATGGGGCAAAAAAAATCAATTTTTTTAAGCTGTGATTTTGATTATTTGATTAAACAGTAGTCTATAATTGACTGATATAAGTCATCAATCAGTTTGGAGTCCGTAAATAATACAGCAAATGAACTTTGTATGAAAATAGTAGTGACTTTATAATTAATTATGAACCTTTTAGATTTTTTAAATAAGGATGTATATCTTTATACACAAAGAGGACCATTTCATTAATGAGGGGTCTTAACTGTCTTCAGTAAACCTCTGCTCATAAAGGTTTACTGAAGACTGCTTATAAAGAAATGGATCAATTCTGTACCTAAAATATTCAAATAGCAAATTCCAAGGATTAATAAATTAAACACATAAAAGCTCTATAATTAAAAACATACACCATTGTACAATTTAGATCTTTTGAAAAAGACCAGTGTTTACATATCTTAATTTAAGGCAATTTAAAAATATGCATTTGATCTTTTCTTACAGCGCCTGTAGAGGAAGAGTGCAACTGCTGCCTTTTTTAAAGAAAAACTCTCCAAACCCTAATCAGTAAAAGAGATAATGAGATTCATATTTACAGTGAGCAGAATCTCTCTGGAGAGCTGAAATCTTTCATTCATATGTATCAAAGTATAAACTGATTACTAGTTCAAATGAAGACAGCACCTCTCTTTCTTTACTGACCTCCTGCTGGACTGTTCATCTGGGAATCTTTTTGGCTTCATCTGTAAAGACTTTCTCTTCAGCCTGGAGAAGAGAAGCCTCAGGCTGATCTTATTGTTATAAATGCCTGATAGGAGGGAAAAAAGATGAGGGACCCAGACTCTTCTCAGAAGTGCACTGTGACAGGACAAGAGGAAATGGGCGTAAATTAAAACATACAAAATTCTGTCAGAACACAGGAAAATTTTCTTACTGTGAGAGTAGTCAAACAGAAGAACAGGTTGCCCAGTGAGGCAGTGGAGCCTCAGTTCTTGGAGGTAATTAGTACACAACAGGACACAGTCCTGGGCAACATTCTGTAGGTGACCCTGCTTGAGCAGGGGATTGGAATAGCTAATGTGAGGAGCTCCCTTCCAACCCCAACTATCTTGTGGACTTACTGTTTAAAGTACCTACAAGTACAACATCTTTGATGGGAGTAGTGGGGAGTATGGTAAAAACTGATTAAGCGTTCTTGTGTAAAACATTCTTTGAAACATAACAGAAACATCCTTGGAGTCTATCAATCAGATGACACCCACATACTCTGGTGATGAGACGTCAAATTAAAATATGGGAACTGATTTTTTTTCATTTTGTAAGGACCCCTGTCAAATCTAACACCCAGAGATATAACTGATTTCTTTGTTTGTTATATTTATTCACTAATCTGCACTTGAGACTCACTGTCACACTCAAAATTCTGTTACAGGCAAAAAAAGAAGACATCATATACATAAAGGTAAGAATTACTGTCAATTTAATAGAACAATTGTTATTTGAATAAAAATACACTATACAGTCATCATTAGTCTTTTTATAGCAGTATTCAACTTTCGTAGGCATCATAGTACAGTCTCACTGAAAATACTATCACTTTTATTGAAAGATCTCCTGGTATCCATCCTTGTACTCTGGAGTTACTCTCACCTTTCCTATGCTTGACTGATCTTCCCCAGTGAGAAGCAGGTTTTATCAAGGTCACCTCTGCCCCAGGTCTTTCACTGAGTGATAGTGTTTTTCTTCCTAAGTAACAGTTATCCGTGATGGAGCCCTGCTCTCCTGTGGGGATGGCGGAACACCTACCTACCCATGGGAAGTAGTGAATGAATTCCTTGTTTTGCTTTCCTATTAAACTGCCTATATCTCAACCAATGAGTTTCCTCACTTTTACTCTTCTGTTTCTCTCAGTCATCCTAATGTGAGAAGAGAGAGCAACCAGCTGCAAGGTGCTTAGTTACCAGCTGGGGTTAAAAAGAGGGCAAGGACTTACCATAAAGTACTACATTATAAGGATTTTTGTTTATTATTATACAGCATTAAACTGTGAAAAATTCTTTATCTTCACACACAGACAGAAGTGTTAATAGAAGTATTACCATTCATGTCTGTGTCAGAGATATTGCTATAAAAACTCTCAGAAGTTTTAATGTCTGTCTGCTATCATAAAACCTTTCTCTAATTTCCAAATGAAGAAAGAGATAGTAACATTCTTACAGTGTCTTGAAAAGAGCAAAATGAAGCATAACCGAAATTATAGTTCTAATCTGGCAAATGAGAGTGAGAGTTTTCAGTGATTCTTATACATTTTAATTTGAGAACTTCTACAAAAAAATTAAAGACATTCTTAGTGGGGAAACTCCATCCTGTTGAGAAAGAAAACACAAAATGTTTCTTTCTAATGAATGCATATTTAATAAAGACTGAATTAGCATATCATTTGTATAGAACAGTTTAAGGAACTATATGAAACTAAAGCATTAATCATGTGTTAAGCAGTAAACGCCGTCTTTAATAATAATAGCTCAAACCTCTTCTAGCACTCTATTTGGTGAAATGCAGTACTATCTTAAAATAGTAAGTAGTGGTGCACTGTTGAATTTATCAACAACACTGAAAGTAAAGGAAGAGTTTATTGTGTGGATCATCCTTCAACTAAACCTTTAAGCTGTCTGTTATAGATTCCTTTGTAAGATGTTATAACTTCAAGGTTAAAAGTAGGTTTACATTGCAAAAATTGTAAATTTAAGAAAAAAGATAATTTATGAAGTAAGAAACACTGTTTTAGCTCTGAATTCTATGTACACATTTATAGAAGGCTCAAATATTAAGTGAAATAAAAAAAAACCAAAAAACTTCAAGTTTATTATTTTCTGTTATCAATTTTTGTCATTAAACCAAATTTTTGAACATTTCTTCTAATGAGTATAATTGACAAACATATTGCTTCTGAAGAATTTCATCAGTTGCCTGAAATATTAATCTGACATTGATAGTCCCATTAACATTGTACTGCTATTTTTAATTTCCTAATCCTGAGATTAAAAATTATTTGTTTTGTCTTTTTGATTTTATTTGTTGGTATGAAAATCATAGGGTTGTTAATGAAAAGACCCTTGCATAAGACTTGAATAATCTGTGCATTTAAACTTCCTAATTCAAGGGTCTTTTCATCAATCTAATGTAGGTGACTCTATTTGAGCAGGGGGAAATTTGTCTTTTTATTAATTCTGTATACTAAGTGAGCAGATGAGGCTGTATAATGGTTCCGTACCAGAACAATTGCATAGAGACCATTTCCCACAGGAGTCTACTTTTCCCTGAAAGAAACACTCAAATATGGACAAAGAAACATCAAATATGGATAAATATGCTCCAACAGATTTCTTATATGTCTGCCCAACTGAGAGACTTGCACATAGACCTCCCTGTGGAGTAAAGATGTCTCTCAGTTTACAAAGTCCCTAGGATTAGAAGGAACTGTCTCTCATAACACCAAAAGATATCAAGGACCTACCAGGTGTTATTGAGACCAGAATCAATCCCCCCATTTTTCTTTTTCCTTAAACATGTTGAATTCCAAATAAAATATCTTGAATTGCAAAAACCTGTCAGAAGGGTAAGGGATCCTGAGTCACTTTCACTCCTAGTGCTTGCTTGCTCCAAGAGATTCAGCAAGAGTGATGCTACTGCAAGTTTCAGTTGTTTTCCTGGAGAAGAGAGGTGCTTCTTTTAAAAACTTTAAAAAGGAAATAGGACATACTGTCATAGACATTCTACTTCAAGAATTAAAAAGACCTTGGACAGGATGATTCCAGAGGTCTTTTCCAACCCTAATGACTCTGTGATTCTAAGATTATGTAATTTATTATAGCAGCAGTAAAGTTGGCTCATTTTAACTTTGACTACCTTATTATTATAATTCTTTAATGAAACATTATTATCATCTTCATAAGTTTCAGAGATATTGCTTACATTGTAGAACTAAACATCAGCCCCCACCCTCTCAGTCTCTTATGCAACAATCTTTGCTATAAGAAAGTTAATTTTAATGCCATCTCTGCTGGAATCATCTCCCTGCTCTATATAGCTTTAATTTAACATCCCCTTTAAATCAGCGGAGTACTGGGGTATTTGAGAGAAATCTGGTAGCAAAAATTGTGTTCATCATGTTCAAGAGATCAGTTCTTTCATCTGAGTTAGCTAGGCCTAATTCAGCTCCTCTCTGATAAAGACCCCTGCTGTCTGAATATGTATAGGGTGCTGGGGGAGGCTTTTCAACATTACATGGCTGCTATTTCAAAATAGACTTTTTCATCCTCTAGCAACAAAATGCATCAGCAGTGTCTGACCATTAAAATATAATTGATGAAAAAGTACCAGTATTTAAAATATCTATAGCTTAATCTTGATGTGACCCAAAAGGTGCTATTGACCTACAGTGATCTCAGACATGCGCTGGTTTTCAAGAGGTTCACAATACTTTTTCAACACCACAGTTTGAGGCTTTTCAAAGACAGACATAAATTCATCCTTTATTTAAACCAGCAACTCATAGGTGTAGAACATTAGTTTTTCTCATTTTTTTCTCTGAAATATATTAAAGCAAAAACTAGATCTTCAGGAAACCAAACTTCTATTTATAAACTTAAAAGAAGAAGCCAATATAACTAATTCTACAGTAACTTTCTTGAAATAATTTAATGGGTATTGAAACTCTAAATGGAAAGTTTTAAACCGAAAGGAGAATGGTTAAATTTGTGTCAGGGGAAATATAGAGGAATATACTGATCTGTACTTAAACTGTAAACTAAGTATAATTCATCTATAATACTTCAAGAGACTAGCTTGCTTTCTGAAATGTTAGATTTAGTGATTATCTTTCACATTAGTTCAGAAAAAAAGCACAACACATTTGTAATAGATGATGTAATGAGTTGTTAGTGAAAAACAGGCAGTCGAGTGTGAAAAGAGTTCAGCTACACAGTCTTTGAATCTAGCTATGCTAACTAAACAAATGCACCACATATAAAGATCTGTAAGCAGACATAAGAAAATACTTTTATTCTCAGCATTCAGTTTATCTCTAGTTTCAGTGCAATCTCTAACTTAAACAATTTTCATCTTATTTACTAACTTATTAATATCAACATTAATTTGCTTTTCATTGTGGCAAAAATCAACAAATTCAAAAGAAACATCTAACTATTTTTAAAGACTAGTGACATTATATTCCCCCATGATTTTACAGCTGTTAGTTACAATGCACTATATTTAAATAAAGATATTATTATTATTATTATTATTATTATTATTATTATTATTATTATTATTATTATTATTATTATTTCAGGTTTTTTTAAATATACCCTTAGAAGAGGTAGTACTTCAGATAATAGGTATAAAATTCTTTCATTCTTGTAATACAGAGGACTGTATTGTTTCTGAAGTTGTTATAAATTTAATTATCTTTGAATAACTGCTCCTTCAAAGGCTTTTTTACTGCAGCTTCTTGAATAGTCTTTTGCATAGTCTTTCTCCAGACATGTGAAAGGGAAACTAAACTGGCAGCTTCTCAGCAGTAGTAATTTATGACCAACTGCAAAAGGGATAAACTGACTGGAGACAGGAATGCCAGATACCACATAAGGGGATGTTCCCCTTGGCGATAAGATAAGAAACATCCAAAGTGTGGTATTGTAGCTCAGGATACCTCTGGGAAGCAGATCTGGGCTGGTGGATGGACCCAAAGCCAGGCTAAGGTGTCCGTGTGACTCTCAAAGGATTTGGGCTGGTGCAAGTGTATACAAAAATTCGGCTTATGACAGATCTTTGTAGACTCCTTGAAGAATCACTTATGGTAGTATGACTGTTAAATTCATTGTTCATTAATTAAGTACCAAATATTTTAACCTCTAAAGAAATTAAAAATAATTACCAACAGATACAGATGTATAATGTTTGGATTTCAAGAAATCTGACTTCATACAACTGCACTTGCATTTACTTCACTAAAAAAAAAGTAACTACTGTGTGTCAATGAGTATTTACATTATCCTGGAAGCCAAGCTTATGTAAGGAAATTATAACTGGTCCTCATTAATTCATTTCTCCTCCATGTTTCCCATTGTCCCGATTTAAGTAATTTGTATTTCTTTTTTTTTTCTGACTGTGGCCAGATGCTTTTCTTAGACATTTAATTCTGTTCAGGTATCATATGGAGAACCTAGAGAGTATATTCACACAGCTTATAGGCATATAAAATGTTAGGTGTCTAGATTTATTAAAATGTTGTTCAGCCCTAGTCAAAGTTTCTGCAATCTACAGGGAACTGAATGTTTAAAGTAATTCTAGAGCCAGCAGGTACCCACAACAAGTTTTGCACTCTTCTACTGCTTTTAAATCTGTGTTTCTGTAATTCATCCTTTTTTTCTCCCCATTTTTTCTCTCCTGCCACTCAGGGATGGCAGCTTATTTCTTGGGAAAGACCTCAAAATAGGAAGGCCTTACAGCTCAGTATTCAATTCTCAGTGTGATTCTAAAGGTGAGTACAAATGGAAACTTGTACCATAGAAATTGCCTCAAACATAGAAGGAGCAGTCAGGTACAGATGTAAAATGGTCATTCATAAATCTGACAATAGAAAAAATAACTTCAGTAAGATGTTTACGCAAACTAAGTTCACAAGATCACATGTATTGACTGCAAATATCACATATCACATAACTACCTAATTTGTAGTTATGTCATGCTTTCTGTTCTCAAATACATTGGCTGCATAAAGGCAAAAAATCTGAACACAAAGAAAACTGGAGCAACCTTTCTTTGATTTTAAAAAAAACCCTAGGTTTCCAGGGAATTGTGGAGAAACTATCCAACCTCTAATTTGGATTTCCTTCTTTGGATTCTCTTTTATAGACAGGAATCCATTAGAGACTTCACTACATGCAGAAAAAACTTTATTTTAAAAAGGCATAGTTCACACATGATGCTGATATTTTGAATTTTAGTTCTGTAAGAACTCTCAGATGGGTACCCTCTGGTCCCAGCAATTCACATTACTTGAATTTTTCATACTACTCATCAGTTTTCTCTTACTGCACTTCAGATTCCTTTGTTGCTGTGCTCTCATTGTCTATGAAAAGTACCTGCAAAAGGAACTCAGAACTTAACTGAACGGAAGGATGTAGCTAAGTGCCATATGCCTGTCTGAAACTTCCTATACAGCATGTTTAAATGTCTAGACTTCTTATAATACTCCTAATGGAACACTGACAAGGGAAACGCCTGGTACCTATCCACAGGGAGGTGTTGATGGCCAGTCTATACATATCTGGCATATGTGAACTTTGTGTGAAAGCTGAAGCACTATGTCCATTGCTGTGGACAAAAGGTAACACAATGCATATATGAAGCCAACAACTGTTGATATTTTATTGGTCAAATAGTCAGAATTATCTAATTCAGAAAAACGTCCCCAAAATTAAATTTATTATAAAAAAGGTCTAGTTTCTATCCTTTTTATCTGTTTATTACATTCACCTTCCAATATTCCTTTAAGTCCCAAGACTGACAGCTCCATCTTCATTGAGAAGAACTTGCCTGTGGCAATTACAGCAAGCTCCTAGGATCCTGCAGCCCTCACTGCAAGGCAGAAGATGACAGTGGTGGGAATTTCCTGTCCTCTCTGCTGGAGCCCCACTTGAAAGTCAGTGAGTGTATTTATCTGGTGCCCTGGAGGGTCCTTCTGGCAGCCCATGCCTGGATGGCAGCATTGCCCAAACCAGTAGCAGATCCCACCAGGCAGTGAAGTCATGGGAGTGTGGAGAGGCTCTCCAATTCATAATAGGAGATACAGTGAAAGGTGATTGAGGTCTTGTTCATTTTTAACTCATCCCTCAATCTGGCTTAATAAATAACTAATTAAACTCAGGTTTCAAACTGTGGTGCTCTTTGAAGTTCTTTTTATATTCCCTGAATCTTGAATCTATAGGGCATAGACAGCTTCAACACAATGAATGTTTTACAACCTGTTTCAAAGGTACTCAAAAAAATGTACATGTCTAACGCACAGAAATTCCCAGAAGGTTTAGGAGGAACAGCTTCTAATTTCTGAATGTGTCTGGAATTTATGTGTGCCTTAAGAAGCCCACAGAACTTGCTCGAACTTGAGTTCTTACTCAACCAGATGAATGTTAAAATCAAATGGGAAAGAAACAGGGAAAGATAGGGAAGACAGAGGTTAACCTGAGAAAGAGTGCCTCTTTTGTGTGTTTTGTTTTCTGAAACTGGGTATTTTGAGAGATATAGACAAAAGGTAAGTTAATTCCAGACATACTTATGGTCATGTCTGCATATCAGCTATAGATATTAGTTTATTCCATACTTTGCTTGAATCAAACCTTGACCAGCACTCTGGTTAGGTGGGTGAATTACTTAGGTTAATCCTTGGCTATTTTGTTATTATCTGTCTCTCATAGATTTACGTGGAGTCCTATGCAACCATTATGACCATATCCATCCATTACAACTGCTGCTGGTGGTTATCACTTGAAGAGTGCTATGGGAAATAAAGGTCAGGCTGGGCGAGGCACACCATCAGACTCATAAGAAAAAAAAATCAAATATTTATATCTCGCTAAGTCTTCTCTTCAACTGGATGTTCACTAATTTGTGGAGACATAGTGCTCTCAGTATTGCAGTGCAATGAAGAGGGGTCAAAATGGCACAGAGTATTTCAGTATGAATTTCTTTACTTCTCTAATTAATATGTGACCCACCAAAGATCTTTGCCATAAAATATACTTTTCCAAACTTGTTACTGCTCTGTAATTGAAGAGGTGAACATGGCTGGAATAATAACCAACATTCAATAATTTTAACTAATGAGGGCTTATGTAAGGAATATGAATGAATAAAATCATCAAAGCCAGAGGTTACTTTGCTTATCTATTATGTTGTTAGACATTCACATATTGCTGATGGGTAAGGTGTTCTTCCATGTCTTTTTTTTTTTTTTTAATGCATAGGTTACAAATCTGAAGAAATAATTCCAAGCTAATTTGTTGGCCAGGAATCCAGTAAGTTTCAAATATAATATATCCAGAATAGATCCAAGCTGTATAGCGATATTTAGAGTTATTATGTAATCAGATCGTGAAATAAAATAGTATTTTGTGATTTGCAAATAAGTTTGAAAAAATAAATAAGGAAATAATTTATTTTTTATGTTTTAAGTGTCTCCATTAGATACAGTAAAACTATGAAGTAAATAATAAGGCATATGTAAAAGAGTTGTGTTAGAAATTATTATTGACATGAAAATATTTATTTGTGTTACTAAGTTTCTTCCAGAGCTACATGATTTTTTCATTATAACTGGTAATTAAAAGCATTAGTTTTCTAAAAATTAAGATCTTTAAGATACCTTATATCTCTTTCTATTTCACCTTGACTCTAGACAAAAAACATGGGCATTATTTACCTGATACATTAATGTTAGCATAGTTTTTCAAATTAAATATCTTTTTTATTTAATGAAAAGTGGCATTTCTATAGTTTTTTAGTTCTAAAAGTTCATCAAAGCTATGTATACAGAATCCAGATGCTCATTTTACACTGCACAGCTGAGCAATACCTTTATTGTTTAGTTTAAATACAAATTAATCTATTAAATCATTATATTTTCAGTTGTCTGTTAGTCCAACACTGCAAGATTTTCTGAGAAATCAGACTATCAGTAAATTTTTCACTTTTTTGGAGTCCATGGAGAAACTCTCATTGACTTAATTAGATTGAAAATTTCACACTCCCTTTTTTTTGAGATACTTCAGTGTCAAAGCTAGTAAAACATTGAGGAATCTCTGAATTGAGTTATACAACTCAAGACTATAATTTTTTTCCAGGATAAAAGATAATAGTATTATATGAATCAGAAAATGCATTTTACTGTAAGGATGACCAAGCCTTGGAACAGAATATCCAGAGAGGCTGTGGAGTTTCTGTCCTTTGGGATATTCAAAAGCTGTCTAGACATGGTTCTAGAAAATGGGGTCTAGGTGATCCTGCCTGAGCAGGTTTGGTCAAAGGACATCCAGAGATCCCTTTAACATCAACTATTTCGTTATTTTGTAATAATCCATGAATGGCTTCACACTTAAGAAATTTAAGTTGTAGTTTATACAGAATCTAATTGTTGCGAAGGTGCTTAAAATACCCCAATCATTTCTGTTCATACACTCTCTTTTCTAAGCTACGACATCTGTTATGATAGTGATATTATAATTAATAGGGAAGGGGGCCCAGGAAAGCTGGATAGTATCCAAGGATCACTTCCTCCAAGCTCAGGATTGATGCATGTCAACAAAGAGAAAATCAAGCTAAAACACTAGGAGGCCTGCATGTATGAACAAGGAACTCCAGGACAGACTTAAACACATAAAGAAAATCCTCCAAGAGTGGAAGCATGAACAGGTAGCCTTGGGAGGAATACAGAGAGATTTTCCTAGCAGCCAGGGATCAGTTTAGGAAAGTTAAAACCCTGGTATAGAATTAAATGAGGCCGGGGACATCAAGGGCTATGAAAAAAGCTTCTGTAAGTATATGGATGATAAAAGGAAGACTAGGAAAAGTGTAGACACTCTCCAGAAGGAAACATGAGACCTGGTTACTCAGGTTTTGGAGAAGGCTGGGATACTCAAAGACTTTTTTTTCTCATTCTTTGCTTCAGTGCTCCAGCCACAGCGTCCAAGTAAGCAAAGGCAGGGACTGGGTGAATGAAGAATCATCTGCTGTAGAAGAACAGGTGAGAGAATACCTAAGGAGCCTGAAGATGAGAAAGTCCGTGCACCCAATGAGGTGCATCATCAGGTCCTCAGGGAACTAGCTGACAAAAGGGCTAAAGCACAATATCTAATATTTGAAAGGTTGTGGCAGGCTGGTGAAGTTTCAACTGACCAGAAAAGGGGAAACATTAACAAGGATCTGCAAACCAGACCTCACCTCCCCCAGGCCTGGAATTAGTGCCTTCCTGTCGTAAATTCCTCCCTTCTGTGCTTATGTGAAATTTCCACTGTGATGACTTATCTTATGGCAAGTTCCTTCTGTGACCTTGATAGTGCTTGAGACAGGCAACTGTACTCTTTAGTCCTTACAGATCTGCATTGTTTTGTTTAGTTGTATAATTTTTGTAACAAATTCATCAGACAGGGTCAAAAAATACGACAGAGTCAAAACACAAATTTAGATACAATAGAAAGAGAAATACATTATTTTATAATATAAAAATCTCAAAGCCTAAAGGTAAGACAGTGTGGAAAGAAAAATAGATTATAAATTACTCTCCATTTATCCAAGATGTCCTACTAAGTAAGAATTTTCCTCCAGTTTTAGTTTTATTAAATTCAATGATTGTATCATATCGCAGTCTACTTTTATCCCTAGGAAACAATTTTTTATTCTTCTGTGAGCCATTACTGTGCATGTTACCTAACTCTCTTTGTAACAACTTCTTTGGTTTCAGGTGTCTACTCTTGTCTGTGATCCTTTAACCTGACATATCTTACAGTTAATGGAAACTGCCCTACTTAATGATACCTAAGAGCTCCCCAGGAAATAAGCAATTTCCTGTTCTCCCAGGTGTTCATACCTTCTCAAAGAAAACAGCATTGGAAATGAGAGGAAAGAAAAAAAGAAAGTAAAAAACCTCAAACCAAACCAGAGAGTCCATCACAATTCTATTCCAGACATGTTTACTATTCTTTCTCCCTGAAAATGGAAATGTACACTTTCATGTTCTGTACTGATGTCCAATTTTATCTTTTTTTTTTCTTTTTTCATTTTTTACACTAGGCTTAAGTAGCTTAAATTATATTATTTTACTTTGGTTTAGCATCTAAATTTTAGCCCCATCTTACTGACCACACCTGATTCTCTCTGTGTGTGAAACATAGCCCTTTCACTATCTGTATTGCTGATCAATCAATATTAGTACTTTCTCACAGTATTTCTGATAGCTCTGTGACATTTCCTTATGCACTGATATATTTTCCAATTAAAAAAAAAAGAGACAAAAAGTTTACTTTTAAAGAAAATTTAAAGTATTGAACTTTATCCCAGCCAAGCACCCATCTCATTTTAAATGCTTGATTTGTAATGCCTCTAATATTTTATTCTTACTGATAGAGTGACACTAGAAAGTCTGTTGTTTTGTTACATTAATATTACATAGTGTTAAAAGCATGTTCCTGAAACTCATTCTGTTCAGCCAAAGGCTGAATGACCTTTCACCATGGTATTCAGCCCTCTAATTGTAATTGACAGAACAATTCCCTCATTTCCATTGCGTCGCAGAAAATTAGATATGGGCAATTTGCTATTTGAAACATGATCGCAACACCTTCAGTTCTAATTCGCAGGATCACCCTAGTAAAATTTATCCCAGTGAAAGAGTTCTGGCAGACACACTTGTTATGATAGTACAAAGCACTAACCATCATGCATCAGCACATGCAAATCAATTTTAAAAAGATTCCTTAAGATCCCATACATGATAAAGTATCTGGATATTCCTGTAGATTCAGGTCAAAAAGTTGGTGAATCATTCATTTATTTTATACAACTACAGTTATGACAATTCATAAATTGGATGGGTTTGATAAATTGGTAACTTGGGTATTAATGAATTTAAAAATATCGAATGCTCTAATTTCTAGTGGGAAAATAGTAGTAATCTGAATTTTTCTCTTGATCTGTTTTTGTCATTATATCCTTCGCTCTGCTGAGGGAGAGGAATATAGAAATAATCTTGTGTAAATTACCTTTACTGTGAAAATATCACTGAAATAAACTTTTGTTATAAAACTGCTTCCTCCTTTTGTCACAAGTTAAAATCACATCAAACAAATTCCAGTTGAAATCATCACAGGAAAGCACTGCCAGCAGGTTGAGGGTGGTGATCCTTCCCCTCTATTCAGCACTGGTGAGGCCACACCTGAAGAACTGTGCCCATGTCCGGCCTCCTCAGTACAGGAGGGAAATTGATATATTGGAGAGAGTCTAGAGAAAAGTCACAAAGATGATTAACAGCCAGGAATATGAAGAAAGGATGAGAGAGCAGAGATTCTTTTGCCTGGAGAATGCTCATGAATAATGTAATGAATGTGTAATTATCCGAAAGGGAGGGTGCAAAGAAGATCAAGCCATACTTTCAATGGTGCCCAGTGATAGGACAAGAGGCAATGGGCATAAACTGAAACACAGGAGCTCCTTCTAAACATCAGGAAGCGTTTAGTTTACTGTTAGTGTGACTGAGCATAGGAACAAGTTGCTCAGAGAGACTGTGCAGTCTCCCCCTTGGAGATACTCGAAAGTCGTCTGAATACAGCCTTGGGTAGTCTGCTCTAGGTCACCCTGCTTGAGCAGGAAAAGTTAGGCCAGAAGAACTTCAAAAGTTTCTTCCAGTCTCTACTGTTCTGTGATTCTGTGAAAGATATTGAAGGCACATAACATAAATTACATCAATGACAATAATAACAAGTTGACAGGAATAATACTTCTAGGTTCAATCTCATCCTACTTGAATATCTAGAGTATAAAACATAATACATATTCTCAACCTTGGTATTTGATGTTATGATCACATGACATTATTTTCATATGATTTCCATTTCATTAATTCGTAGAACGAATAGTGCTCCTAGAATGTATCACACTGAACACCTGTTTGGCTTCCCACACTTACATTCTTAGTTACTCCCTTTTCTGTAATACATATATTTCTTTTCTCACAGATTTTTGTGGTGAAAATGAAGAAAAAAGTATTAGCAAAAGAAAAACTATCCTTTTTAAGAAGACTGAATTAGATACTGAAGAATGTAATATGAACACATTTTGATAAACAGAGTTCTTTTCTGATGGTGATTAATCAACTTCTTCATAAATACTCACTAACTGTATATTCTATATATTGAAAATATTCAATAAAAAACACCAAGACTCAAATTTACAGATATGGTGATGGCTTATGGTTGTCACTAAAATTTAATTAGTTATATCTTTTGAACATGTGAATTTCTGTGCGAAAATTCTACATGACCAGGAAAAACATCAGAGCTTCTCTACTTTCAATTTGACATTGAGATTAGTGGGTGTCTAATAGCTTTTACTTCACACTCTCTAAACCTCTTATATGCACAGATGAAGACTGTAGTACTACTTAGTTCCACAAATATGTTGAGATCAATTCAACACCCAGATGCTATGGTCAGAGCACCTTAGTAACATTCTCCAGGACATATTAATTAATTATTTGACAAAAAATAATTTTATATTTACTGAATAATTTGGATCACATCTAAATTATAGAGCCCTCTGAGAACAAAAAAAGAAAATACAAAGAAATTTTCATGCAATGAATGTAGCTTGAGTGTGCATAAAAACTAGTTTGGAGTGGTTCAATTAAAAAAACAAATGATAACACACATGTAAAAGGGTACCAAACTAATTTACTTTATTTTAATTCTGACATTTCATGGATATCAAGCACAGTTCCAGTAAAGAATATCACAAAATTTTAGGAACTACAACTGCTAAGCATCTGGCACTGTAAAATTTCACTGTTCAAAAATTACAACAATTTGAAAACCAAATTTTAAGGAAAAAAGCCTCTCATATTAATTTATGGATTTTTAAATTTTATTTGCCATTTCATAAAAAAATATGCAATGCCTTATTTTATTTTGATTTTTAAAGCTATTCACTAAGACTCTTTTATTAAAATAAGAGGACTGGATTATGTATTAATAAAAATAATAAGCACACAAGCTTTAATTGTATGGGTTGCCAGCCAGACACAAACAACTGCAGTGATTCTTGAAATTTTCAGTAGATATTCTTTTTGGGTTTGGGCTTTTTGTGTGTGTGTGTGATCTACTTCTTTCAAAGGGCAATTTAAAGCTTTTATTTTCAAGATGGAATAAGGAAGTCATAATTGGGGGATTATAAAGAGTCATGGTTTTTAATAGTGTTTTCTGGAACACAAAGTAGTTTGGTTTTTGTACCATCCTGTATAGCCTTAAATGTTTTACACTAGAATAGTTAAAGAAAAAGGACCTTTTTGACCATTGCAATAGTCTGTATGTCCTACAAGGAAGTAGTTTCTTTTCTCTGAAGGCTATTTCTGAAGACTACTTCTTCCATTATCTCAGTAGCCTGTGGATATTAGCTAACAGATGGAGATTAAACAAGATTTTTTCCAATTGATTCATAGGATGCATTTTTTCTATAACAAATTCAAATCATAAACAAACTGACACTCCCATAATATAAAAAAAAATTAGAATATTTGCTTTGACAGGTAAAACAATAAGTGGAAGAATTAAACTAATAAAATCCAAGTTACAGTCCATATCTTTGCACATTTTGGAAAGATGTCTTCTGATAAAAAGTTAGTTCAAAGAAGAAAAATAAAGATTTCTGTGAATGCTTAATACTGCTGATTTATCCCTAACGTCTTTATAGTGCCTCTAGGGAGTCAAACAATATCAGGATCTGTAATTAAATGAATATACTAAGTCAGTCATGAGCAAATAGAATTGGTAGATGCACCAAGAAGCATGTAACCAACACCTCTTAATTATAATGATATTTCACAATTTACTCTCCCAAACTTTACAAGTGATTTGAGACATTCTAATTTTGTTCTGTCTTGAAGCAGTTTCATTTTAGTCAATAAATTTCATGAGATTCCCTAATTAGGGTTCAAATTGAAACTTAATTGCCAGGCTGATCTGATAGATGACAAATGTTCAACTTTTCTGAAGTGTTACATAGTATGAGAAGCTCTGCTTTGAATTCTACATGGTGAAAAATCCCTTAAAACTCAGTTACAACTTGACTTTTCAGTTACCCTTTTGCTCTGACACTACAGTCATTAGTTTAATGGTATATACTTACTCACTGAAAAAGAATATTAAAATGCTGGTTTACTCAGTTGTAGTGTATCTTTTTCTCTCTTCTGCTCTTCATTTTCATTATGGCTGTATTTAAACTTTAACAAGTATACCAATCAACTATGCTGTATGTTTTTCTCCAAAATAGCAAAATACTATATATAATTTACAAAGAAGTATACACTAATTACCAATAGAACAGTACAAGGTAAGTAACAGCTTTCAAAAAGCATTATCTTTAATACAAAGTAATATAAATAAGAGTATGCCACCTAAGGAGTCTTTCTGCTGTGCCTTTTGCAATCGGACATGTCTATCTCGTATTGGCCTTATTAGCCACCAGCGTGCTTGTAACAAATGTGGATAGAGCCTTCCCAAATCTTGGCCATGATGATGATGGTACTATTGAGATAATTTTTCTGTATATTAAGTTTAATCTATACAAGATTCTGGTTCTTTTTCTTCAATATTTAGATGACCATTCCTTTTTCCATTATTTTTTCTGTTTTGTTACCTAATGCAATATTAAAATATTTTCTTGTGTCTTGCCAAAAACTTCCTCATAATCAATAGACAGTCTACCCTTTGTATTACTTTTCATTTGTTTTACTGGTCTTCAGATTCATTTTTTTTTCATTCTAATTTATGGAACATTGAATTAGTTCAAGATGAGTAATGCATTTTTTGTTAAGACTTCAGATATTTAGGTTTTTTTCCCTTAAAATATTACCCGACACAAGTGTAGAGGGGAAGGATGCTGAAACTGAAACCAGTACATCGTTGAAAGCTCAACACAAACAATATTTATTACCAAGAGATGGCCAACAAAATGAAAAACCCAAGAGACAGGAAGGAGGAGAAAAATAAGCCCTCAGTACAACTCCCCCAGTCACGCAGTTGTTGCCTATGAACTTTTCTTACCGACCCAGAATGCCTAGAATTACCCATAGCAGAAGCTGCATTCTCGGAGAGTCAGCAGGCTCCCAAGATAACGGGCAACCCCACAAAAGGCAACATAGTCCTTTGATGTGAAGCTTGCGTACCCCCCCCAGCACGAGCCATCTGCTTTTCATACGATTAATTGGTGATGTCTACCTGGGCAGGTGCGGCCAGCACTGCCCAGCTAGAGACCTTCAGTCTCTCCTCCTGTTACGCAAGTGGTATCTCTTCTTTTAGCTGTATTTCAGTCCATGTGATATTATCTGCATACATAAAACCTAAATTAATTTTGATTCTGCCACTTTGGAGAGAGAAGACCTTTAAAATTAACTGCTTGGGGATTTGAAATATGGCTTGCAGATTCTAGAACTACCATTTTCAGTTGTTCTCTGCTGTTCTCCAATGATTTGAAGTCATCCTAGGCACTCTAAGGTATTATTTTCAACCATCTCAGCCAGTTAGAGAAATAATTCCTCTGCTTTTTCTTATCTTGGTCATGCATGTTGTTCTACAAAGTTTTTCCCTGAACAACTTTTCAGAGAGGTATTTCACTCTCTCTGATTCATGGTTGATACAGATATATTGTCAGTGCGGATCACACATGTTGCATTCCTGAATCTAATTCCACTGGTTATTAACACCATAGCCTAAGAATGGTTGTATAACTGTAGGGGCTGCCTGGGTGACCCGTGGGGACAGAAGCATGTGCATAAAATTAGGTAGTTAATGACCAAGTCCAGCTTTCAGATAAACATCATAAATAATTAAAAAAGGCTCTCTTTTGCTTTACAGTTTTCTCATCTAATAATATTAGGTATCTGGTTAGTTTTGCTGTATAGTTTGACAAAACAGCTTTATTTTCCTAATACAGAACAGAGATTCCATGGCAACAAGACAGTTTGAAGCAGAAAAGACATAGGCAGAAAACACAGATGATCTGGTTTCAGAAAGTCACAAAATAAATAGATAGAAGAACAGCATATATAATACAGGGTCTCAAGAATTTTACTTTGTTTAAAACAGCATATAAAAATGCAAGCAATTCTTCAAATGTCAGTGGGTCAACTCACATTCAACAAAATATAAAGTCTTGCAATTTGTAAAGCTTTTATTACTTTATTATTAAAAAAAACACAAAAAGACTTTCAATGTCTCTACTTGATGTAAAACACTAAGTGAAATGACAGGGTTGAAATCCCAGTCTCACTGAATTCAGAGATGCCTTTATTCATTGTCATTCTGTAAGATGAAGATAGACATGACTTGCTGTTCTTTAAATACACCTGAAGTCCCAAACACATTTCTCCTTTTTCTTTTGTATATGTCTTGTTTTTTTCCATGTGTTCTTTTAATTTCTCTCTTCTCTTTGCTAGCATTGTGGTTTAAACCAAGCCAGTAACCAAGGCCTAGCAGCCACTCACTCACTCCCCCACCAGTGGTATTGGGGAAGGAATTGAAAGGATAAAAGGTAGAAAACCCGTGGGTTGAGATAAAGGTGGTTAATAGGGAAAGCAAGGGCCATGCACACAAGCAGAGCAAAACAAGGAATTAATTCCTTGCTTTCCATGGCCTGACAAGAATTCAGCCACCTCCATCACACATAACAGTTGGGAAGACAAACACCATCACTCCAAATATACCCCCCTTCCTCATTCTTCCTCCCACTTTATATACTGAGCATGATGTTGTATGGTCTGGAATATCCATTTGGTCAATTTGAGTCATATGTTCTAGCTGTGCCTGCTCCCAGCATCCTGAGCACCTCCAACTTCCTAGCCAGAATGGCAGTATGAAAAGCAGAAAAGGCCTTGCCTCTGTGTAAGCACTGCTCACCAATAACAAAAACATCTCTGTATTCGTCACTGTGTTCAGCATAAATATAAGACATAGCCCCATACCAGCCACTGTGAAGGAAATAAACTTTACCCCAGCCAAAACCAGCACAGCTTGTCATTAACTCCATCTTAACCAGCCAGATTTGCCTCTTATGGGGGGATATGTTATGCACATTTGACTTTTGTACAGATTACCAGTGTCTCAAAAGTCAGATTTAGGATAAAAATCATCAGCCTATATTTTGTGCGAGGCTTCACCAATTAAGAAATAGCAGTTTGTGCCAAAATTTGAAATATCATTTTCTTTTTTGATTTTTCTGGGAAATAATAAGAGGAAATAATTTCTAGGAAACAGGAAGACAAACAAATATATATGTATATATATATATATATATTTATATGTATATATATCCCCCTGTATAAATATATCTCAACATTTATGCATGTTACTAGGGTTTTTTTCCAGAATGGAAAATAGCTAAAACAACCTTTAATAATTATTGATTGTCAAATTAAATTTTACCTTTTAGTAAAATTTGTGTCAGTCAGTTTGTGGACTGACACAAACCAACAGCTAAGCACACATATAGCTGCTTGCTGACTATCCCCCGCCCAACAGGACACATGAGAAAACTTGTGAGTTGATACAAAGACAGTTTATGGATGAAGGAAATTTAAAAAAAAAAAAAAGAAAAAAAAAGGAAATGACACAGGTATTTTCTCAGCAGCCACACAAGTAGATTGATGCCCAGACAGACTCTAAGCAATGGTCACCTTGGGAGACATCACCCTGTCCCCCCCTCTTCTTCTTTCTCTGCTTTAGGTTGCTGAGTATGACATCATATGTTATGGAATATCCCTTGGACAATTCAGGTTGCTGTCCCAGGTCTGTCCCCTCCTGACTTGCCCATCCCCAGCCTTCTCTCAGAGAAAAAGAGAAAACCTTGATACTGAGCAAAACTATTCATCAATAGCCAAAACATTAGTGTTTTATCAACACTTTTATAAACACAAATCCAAAACCAAAGCACTATACAGGCTGCCATGAAGAAAGTTAACTCCATTCCAGCCAGATACAGTACACTTATAATTACTTCTCTTTGAAAGCAAAAAGCAAATGGACTAAAGATTGTTATTATAGTTGAAGTGTTAATTTAGTTTTTATGTTTTCAGTAATCTTGTTCCTATCCCCTCCATATCTCTGGCAAGTAGAGTTTCTGGGGTTTTTTTTAGTGATCATATTTTCTTATAAAAAGCATGCAGCCTATATTTTTAATCTACTTTTCATTTCTTAGATAACATTTAGAGGCATGGTCACACCTTCATTCATTTATAACTTTGAATTACATAAATTATTCTACAACATATCTTTATAATTAAACTTGAGAGAACTCTTGCTTTGTTCTTAGAAGTGATAAAATAGTCCAGAAAAATATTTCAGAACCACAACCAGGTAAGATCACTTCTGTACTCTGACTTAAATATGTTATAGAGTGTATACCACTCCCAAGAAACTGAATTGAAACCAACACTTTTTCCTATTAAATATTATTTGAAATGTTTTTATTTTTATACCTGGAAGACTGTAAACCAAAGGTCATTGCTGTAGAAAGCTTTTTTTATTGAATATGAAATGTGAAAAAGAGCTGAAATGGAGAGATGAATTGATAATTTCTAGTTTTTACATAATGCAAAAATAAACCTAATAGAGGCTTAATGTTGCTTTCCACATATGAATGAAAGGAAAATTGGATTTAGAAAACATAAACCTTCTACAAATTAAATATCTGAGGATTGCTATGAAAAACTAATTTTATGAAGAAAAAAACCAACAAAACATCAACAAAAAAAATCAAACCTGAAATTTGTAGAGGTAACAGACTTCCACTAAAAACACTGGAGTAGTCAGCTCTTAGGTCAGAGCAGATCAGATCAAGTTGCTCAGAGTTTTATAAACTTGGGACTTGACAACTTTAAAGGATGGAGGCTGCGAGGAATATCTGGACAGATGCTTCAGCTTCTTGATTACATCTATAGAGAATAAATTTTGGTTCAACTGACTAATAAACTTTCACCTTACATACTTTCTCTCTCTATTTGTCTCCAAAAAATACAAAAAAATTATCATTAAATCCCTAGATAATATTTTTTTTTAGCAATGAAGTTAGTTTCTCATGGAATGAGAATGTTACTATACCACTCCATGACCTTGTTTCTTCTAGGAGAAGATGGAGCACAGTTCAGAAGAAGAGACCTTCATAGAAAATGCAATGAGATTACAGGAACTAAAAAATGAATGTCACTGTTATCAGTGAGGATTAATAAGATTTTGAGGATTGACTTTAGCTCCATATTAAGATAATTTTCAATTTAGAAGTCTGAAATAATAGATGTCAACATGAAACTTACCTAACATGCAATTGTACTTGATGGTGATGTATTCAATTAATGAGGTAGTTGCCTAAATACATACATGTAAGGCCATTTTTGATGATGTAGGATATTCTGTCTGGTCTCTCTGTCAGTACAGAGGGGGAACTTACATATTCAGTTGACAAATGACATGGTGACTGTGTAAATACTAGCAAGTCACAAAATGTAAACTGTTTAAAAAAGTTAAATTTAAACATGTGAAACAATCATTTGTACCATTTACATTGTTCTTTTTAATTTTCATCTTTAAATGTCTAAATATTTATAAATTTTGTTTATTCACTGTTGCTGTCAGGGACTTCTGAGTCTCAAGTCCACCTATATAGGCCTTACTTTCCCTGACAAACCTCACCTGAAAATAACTTTTGCTTTGAAGCCAAGGAGCCCTAGACATCTAGAGCACTGCTGTAGGTAAGAAATATATGACACAGGATCTATGATGGACTCCTACCCTCCTGAAGCAACAGCTGAACATAAAAAGTATATCTTAGAGTACATCAAGAACTTATCTATAGAAAACTGTATAGACTCCTGGTATACAGTGTAAGAGACTACAAGTGAGTTAGCTGTGTAAACTTGTAAACTCCCACTGAGATGAACTAATCAATACATTCAATTGACTCACTTCACCCTAAAATAAACCGCTTTTTTAAAACAAATGTGTATCTCTCCATTGACTTTACTGACTATGAGATCAATTCACTTGTCAAACATAGGTTTGTAGTGTAATTTGAAACTGTCTAAGCTATCTGAGAAATCTGCATGAGGTTTTCAGTATTGAAAGCATTTGCAGAGACTCATGCTCTTCTGAATCAGCAGCTGAAGGACACACGAGTAGGTGTAGTAAATTAAATGAAACTGTACTCTTATACTTACAGAACAGAGTTGTCCTAGAACGTTAAAAGTCAAAATAGTAATTTTGATGCCTTTGAGTGAGATACACTGTAGACACCATTTAAATGACCCACCTGACATCCCATGTCCACTCTACAAAAGCATAGGCATCCTGTATGTCTATGGACTAAATGAATGGACAGTGAAGTGGATTGAGAACTGGCTGAATAGCAGGTTCCAGGAGGTTGTAATCAATGGCACAGGCAGGCCTGTCACTAGTGGTGTCCAGTATTGTTTAACTTATCCATCAATGACTTGGATGAAAGGATAGATGCCTCCTCAGCAAGTTCACTGATGACATAAAGCTGGGAGGAGTGGTTGATATGCCAGAGGACTGTGCAGCCCTTCAGAAAGACCTCAACAGGTTGGAGAGATGGGCAGAGAAGAACCATCTGAAATTTCACAAAGGCAAATGCAGAGTCCTGCACCCAGGAAAGAATAACTCCATGCAGCAGTACAGATTAGGGGCCGACCTGCTGGAAAGCAGCTCTGAGAAGGACCTAGGTGTCCTGGTGGACAAGCTCTCCATGAGACTTTAGTGTGCCCTTTTGGTCTAGAAGGCCAATGGTATCCTGGAGTGCATTAAGAAAACCATTGCCAGTAGGTCAAAGGAGGTGATCCTGCCCCTCTACTCAGCCCTAGTAAGGCCTCATCTGGAGTAATGTGTCCAGTTCTGGGTTCTTCAGTGCAAGAGAGACATGGAGCTCCTGGAGTGGGTCCAGTGAAGACCTATGGAGATGATTAAGGGACTGGAGCATCTCTTCTATGAGGAAAAGCTGAGGGAGCTGGGCCTATTCAACCTTGAGAAGAGAGGACTGAGAGGGGACCTCACCAGTGCATACAAGTATCTGAAGGGAAGGTATCAAGAGAATGGAGTCAGGCTATTCTCAGAGGTACCAAGCAATAGGACACAAGGCAATGGGCAGAAATTGATGCACAGGAAGTTCTGTCTCAATATGGGGAAGAACTTTACTGTGCATGTGACCATGCACTGGAACAGACTGTCAGGAGAAGTTGTGGAGTCTCCCTGCTTGGAGATACTCAAGACCCATCTGAACACAATCCTGTGCAATGTGCTCTAGGATAACATTGCTTGAGCACAGTAGTCGGAGCAGATGATCCTCTGTGGTCCCTTCTAACCTGACCCATTTTGTGGTTCTGTGATTTGCTCTAACTCATTTATTTAAAGATATGATTACGTTGCTCAAATTCAGTCCTCTCATAATATTTGTAATGTCCTGTGGTATCTTACCTGGAATCCAACTGTCAATCCAGAAGATTGAAGATCTCTCTGAAGCCCAGTATATTAGCTTACAGTCCCATGCAAATGTTGTAAATTGTTATGGGGTGGCAGGAGGCATCTCCATTTGGTTAACTGAATCTGCTTCTGTATCTTCACCTGCTGCAAGAGTAGTTTAGAGATTGTTGACACCTAAATTTACGCGTCTGAATCTAAGATTTAATCCCACTCTTAAAGTTTTATTTCTTTTGTGATTTTTTTTTTTATTACTCTCTCTTAAGGACTTTTTCCTACCCTTTTGGCCCTACAAAGAGTATATTACAAGTGTTATGAACCTGAAATTTTGTAATGAACTAGCCTCAAGCTTCAAATTATTATTATAATTATTTTTGTTGCTGTTGCTATTATTTAGGATGTTTTAATGATACTATGTATACATTAAAATTCCACGGGATATTCACAATATACACATTCTCAGAGTTGCCTCACAGTTGCTTCGTTCTGCCGCTAAGAGATGCAGAATGTTTCAGTGGTTTTCTAATGAAAAAACATTTTCTCTTCTTTATCTCTTTTAGCTTCCACTGACATTTCTTTGCCTTGGGTGCAACCTGTCAAGAGGAATTGCTGACACACTTATTAATAGCAATAACAGTATGCCTAATGTGATACAATTAGCACAATCTAGTAAATTCACCCTGTGACTGCTTCAGGAAACTTGACATTTAATTTTAACTCATAACAATAAAGACTGTGTGGAATTTATTCAAAAGATCTAATGGGGTGGGAGGGGTTTGACTCTTCGTAAGACTATGTTATCTTTACGTGTGTTTCAAAAAATCCATGCTCTTTCCTTTTATGCAGCTGCCTGTGATCTGCAGCCTTCAGAATTTTCTTCAGAGGACAGAAAAACGAATGCTGTTCCTGACAGGCAGACTCTGAACTCAGAATCACACACTACTTCTGTGCCAGCATAAAAAATCCATGGTCCTTCTAATCACTGCCAGCGGTCAATTCTTTTCATCCTATTGCACTACATATTCCCAAGGTTCTATTATTTGTTTCTTTGGGTGACCAGACAATCAGGGTGATGAAATAAACTCTATTTTAATTGCATTAATATCTACAAATAAAAGTACAAAAAAGAGTTGAGAATTTTTGAGGGTTTTTTAAATGTTAATATAACTAATGAAATTTCATTAAAACTATTCAAAATCATAGAATTTGAGCAGTGATTGTCTCATAAATATACAGAATTCCACTTTCCTCATGAGGAATTTAGGATTTCATTAGTTTTCTCTAATGTAGTGTTTCCTCTGAAATACTCTGGGCTTATTTTAAATTGGTTTTCTCAGTGGCTGTTATGACCATTTAATTATTTCTGCAACATTTCTGATTTCAGAAGGAATGACTCAATTAGTATGTCTTGAAAAAAAGCTATAGTAAATAAAACTTCTTTTCACAACATCACAAAAGATTCACTTACTTTAAAAGAAAAAAACCCCAACTATGGTCATTTGAATAGAAGGACCTCAAGGGGACAGAATGGATATTATTGGAAAAATTTTTACTCATTCTGCGGTGAGTGAATCTTATATATGTACTTGTGTCAAATATTAAAAAAAAATGTGCAAGCAAATGACAAGAGGGAAAGAGCACATCAAAACAAAGAGAGGAAAATGTTTGACACCAACTCTGCTAATATATAGATCTCACGGGAGGGAAAAAAATGTCTCCTCTAGGGATGACTGATCTTTATTCGAACAAATTTTCCACCTAACTTGATACAGATTTTGCCTGTAATTTCATTTCAGTTTACGACATAGAGTTCTGAATTAGAACACCTTACAAGTTGCCCTAATGTTTGCATAAAAATATTTTCAAAAAAGATAACTGGATTAGTACCATAAATAGCATTCCTAAACAATCTTTTGAGTGAAAATTAACCTTTACAGAAATTGCAAAGCATGGCGATTTACTGTACATATAGGTAAGTTAAAAGAACACAAAAAACCCTCAGACCCAACAAAAGCAAACAGGTGGGAAATGCAGTATTGAGTTCAACAGACTTTCCTCTTGCCTAGCTAGGGCCACAGATTGAAATGATGTGGACCCTGAAATTAGACTATGTTTCTTAATCTTATGAAAAAATATTGTAATTTACAGAAGTTCCATAGACTTAGAAGCTCAGCTGATTCCTACCCTCAAAAATATTTTGAGAAATTTTCAAAAATACTTTAAGAATTTTTCAAAAATAATCCACTTTATCTAAGATATTCCTATGGATTGATGACCAGCAAAATAGTCTGTGGGAATGCAAAAAGTCTTTATTGGATGAAAATGATTTGTCATTTCTTCCATTCCTAATTCCTTCCTTTTAACAATGTCAAAAAGGTAAACAAATAAACAAGATGGTGAGTGTTATTTGTTTTACTGAGGTTCCTTTATGGCAAGTTTTGGTACAAATATTCAATATTTCATAGTTAGGAGAAAAAAACCCAACGAACCTAGCCAGGTTTATATACTAAATTCCAATGCTTGATTTACTCATGAAAGTTTGAAATAAAACTGATAATTTTAAGGAGAAATTATTTTAGATTCTTAACCATTTAAATCTTATCTTTATAATAGAAATATTGATTACTACTTTATGCAAAAATTCCTCCATGTCTTGATATGTCTTTTGCCTGAAAAAAACCCCATAAACCCTGAAACTTACTGTATTCAACATTCAAGTAAGTTTTATTTTTGTTAATATAAATGGCTCACCAAAGAGATCTATTCCATAATAATGCACAAAATCATGATCTACAAACTGAGCAAACCCAATTTTTAGAACTTTCATGAACAAATTTTGTTTATACTTTTGTTATGCTCACACAGCATTCATCAAAATATGTCTATGATGTACTTTAAGCACTTCAGAAAATTTATCTTCAAGAAGTAACAGTATTACTGAGTTATCACTAACAGATGATGGAAACTTCAAGAAAATATAAGTAAAATGGAGATCACACAAGCAGTTCTGAAATCACAAACTGGTTTTGTTAAAGAAATTTAAGTCAGGGCTGCATAAATATACGGTATCTTGTATTGTAAGAAGGTGAAGCAATGGGATAGATGATATAAAAACTAAGCATAAGCAAAGTGAAATAAGCAATAAAAAGGAAAAAAAAAAGGGTTTTGTCATACCTTCTGTCAGTTGTCTGAAGTTAAAGTCGCACAGTACTGATAGTCACTTATTCGTCATTCAGGTCAGCTCCAAAGTAATTCACAAGAGACCGCAGGAAGACAGTTGGGTTTCTTTTTAATTCCTCCCCCTGGCATCAAAAGATTTTGTAAAGAGCGGAGGTTTCCTTCTTTTCTCATTGTCTGTGCTGCAGAAACTCTCATCTGTGCAGTACCTGTCAGCGAAGACTGTAGGTGACTTACACTGCATCCTAGCTGGTAACAGCAGTATATAATAGAAGGCATAGCAACATAGAAAGGCTGAAATACTGCATGGCTTACAAAGTCATTTAGAAGATTTAAAAAAAAAAAAAAAGAACACAAAAAGAATTTAGGAAAGGAAGATGTAATCATTGTGAGAAAATTGCATTTACAGAAGACAGGCAGGTACTAAATAACAGGGGAAGTTAATAGAAATTGAAAAAGAACAACAACTAAACCTGAAAAAGCTGGTCAGACTGGCTCAGCAGATGGAATGAAAGGCTGCAAGAGCAAGGGAAAAGGGAATTTTGTCTGTCACACAGTAACAAGACAGGATTCCTCTGTTTTCCTGCTGATCCAGTTCTATTACTGGCTGCAAAGTAAATTTTGAAAAATGACATTTGTTATTTTTCTGCAAGGTCAGTCTCTGGACGAGCATTATATTTTTGTTTTCCTGCCCACCATTTGACAACATAGCTGTCACACTTACAGATTCTGGCACCAGGGTAATCCTCTGAGTATGTTTTAATGCAAAAAATGTACTCTGTGATGGGGACAACAGTTGGAAGACATGCTATGACTATGTTTAAGCCCCTGCTTCACAGTGTCACAAGTTGGTTGAGACTGGAAAGCACTTCTGCGGGTAATCTTGCCCAAACACCCCTTTTTCCCCCTCCTGTCTCCCCAGTTGCTCAGGTACAATCAGCTAGAGCAGGTTGCCCAGGACCTTGTCCAGCTGGGTACTGAGTATTTCCCAGGACAAAGAATTGTAAATTCTCTGGGTGTCCTGTTCCAGGGTCTGACCACAATCACAATAAGAGAGTGTATTTTTGTATTCAGATGGATTTTCATGTGTTTCAATTTGAGTCCCCTGTCACTGACCACTGCAGAGAAGAGTCAGATTTCCTTGTTTTCATTCTCAGTGACCTGGTTGTGGCTGGGATAGTGTGAATTCTCTTCTCAGAAGCTGGTGCAATGTTGTGTTTTGGATTTAGTATGGGAATAAGGTTGATAATACACTGGTGTTTTAGTTATGGCTAAGTAGTGTTTACCCTAAGTCGAGGAGTTTTAAGTTTTCCATGCTCTGCCAGTGAGGAGATACACAAGAAGCCACGAGGAAGTGTGGCCAGGACAGCTGACCTGAACTGGCAAAAGGGATATTCCATGCCATACGATGTCATACTCAATATATAAGCTGATGGGATTTGGTTGGGATCCATAAATTGCTGCTCAGGGACAGGCTGGGCATCCATCCGTGGGTGCTGAACAATTGTATTATGCATTGCTTGTTTTGTTTGGGTTTTATTCTTCTCTTTCTCTCTCCTTTTCATTCCTATTATGATTGATATTATTTATATTATTGTTATTATGTTTTCCTATATTTCAGTTATTTAACTATTCTTATTTCAACACACAAGATTTACCTTTTTTTCAGAATTCTACTCCCCATCCCACTGGAACAGGGGTGTGTGTGGCATTTGGTATTTTGTTTGTTTTTTTTATTTTTTGAGAGGGAGGTTACGTTTTTTGTTTTAAAAGCAAGCTTATCTAAGGACTGATTGTTCGTTTCCCATGCTTTTATTCCCAAAGATAACACTTGAGACTCTATAAAGAACTACAAGTGGGATTCCCAGAGTGAAACTCCTGAAGTTACCTTGTTACTGACACATAGCATTAAGTGAGGTGAGTAGTGAAAATAAAGAGTAACTTTTGTCATTCTCACTATATAGGACTTCAGTTTCCAATATCATGGGAGTAGAGTTAACCATCTAGGTTTTTCATAACAAATCCCAGTAATAAATGAGATAAACTAAGTATTTAAACGGAAAATGCAAGATATTGTTTTTCTTTTGTTACATTTTTAATAGCTTCTTTATGCTATCAAATTCAAAGCTATTTTATTTTCAAAAGAGCTGAAATTGGATATCTGGATACTCAATATCCTCTTCTGAGGCTAGATATTTCAGTACAAGTCTACAACTAGGGAGGTATTGGGTGAAAAACTGGCAGATGGGTGAGGCTCCAAAAGTTATAGCAAATGGGGTTACATCAGGCTACCACCCAGTCACCAGAGGGTTTCTCCAGGGCACAGTTTTAAAGCCAGTGTCTTTAATGTTTTTATAAATTATCTGGATGTAGGAATGAATGTGCACTAAGTAAATTTGCTGGTAATAGTGAATTAAAAGGAGCTGTGGGAGTCTTTTTGAATAGAGAAACCTTACAGGCAGATCTGGATGTACTGAAGAGCTGGGCAGAGACCAGCGTGTAGTGGTTATACATACAAATTGGGGGATGAGACAGGGAAGAACAGTCCCATGGAAAGAGATTTGGAGTTTCTGGTCAACAGAAAGTTGATTGTGAGTCAACAGTGTGCCCTGGCAGCCAAAAGAACCAGCCATGTCCTATGGTGCATCATAGCACCATCATAGCATCGTCAGCCAATCAAGGGAGGTGATTGTTCTCTACACTGCACTGCTGTGGCCTTGCCTCAAGTACCGTGTGCGGTTGTGGGCACCTCAATATAAGAGGAACTGTTAGAGTGTGGCCAGAAGACAGTGACCAAGATGGTGAAAGGTCTCAAAGGGCAAGACTTAGGAAGAGCAACTGAGGTCAGTTGGTTTGTTCGCCTTAGAGAAGAGAAGGATGATGAAGGGCAACCTCATCACAGTCTTCAAATTGCTTAAGGGGGACATCGTATGGGGAGATGCACATCTCTTTCTGGTGACCAGCAATAGGATACAAAGAAATTGAATGAAGTTCTGCTGGGGGAAGTTCAGATTGGACGTTAGGGAAAAGTTCTTCACTAAGAGGGTGGTCAGTCACTGGAACAGGATTCCCAGGAAAGTGATCACAGCATAAAACCTGTCAGAGTTCAAGGAGAATCTGTACGATGATCTTAGTCAAATGGTTTAGTTTTAGGTAGTCTTGCAAGAAGAAGGAATTGGAATCAATGATCCTTGACCATATACAAAACACCTTGAAAATTTTATGGTCTAAGCTTATTGAAAATCTTTTCAAAGCATTACAGTGAAAGAACTTTTTAAGTGCAAGTTCTACATAAAATTGAAAACTAGCATGGAGAAGCAATCACTGCTTTAGTACAGACAGTATTCGGCAATGTACACTGCTCTGCTTCACTGCACAACTAGGTAAAATATACAAGCAGTTTTGTGCTGATGTCCTTTGGCTGTTGTGAATGATTTATTAGAGAATTACACCTATGAGAGTGAAAATCAGAAAGATTACATGTGTCACATGTCATGTTACAGCTGCATTTAATCTATCTCATCCTATTGCATACTTTATAACTGAAATTTTAACTGACGAATAATGTTGTAAAGAGTTGCAGTAAAATAAAATTTAGGCTGTCAAAATTTGTTATCAAACTAGTGTAAGAAAAGGGAAATAAATCACAGAATATGTTATTCATTAAGTCAACAACAATAAAAATGTTTGAAAATGCCCATTCTGTTATATTCTATGGTATCATACTAAAACTGAACCAAAGAACCTCAAACCAAACCTAAAAAAAAATTAAAATCTGAGATAACTAAAATATGTAGCCATTGCTTTCTGATTTCCCAGAAAAGAGAAAGTACATAAGTAATTGTAAATCAAATTGGCATTTAACACTGTTTTCAACTATCTTTCTATCCAAAGATTGATATGCATTTTGTTTGTGGCTCATGAACTCAGATTTCTATTTTTCAAATCTTTCAGTATAATGATCACAAGGGTAATTTATAATCAGCTGTATCATGTTTCTACGAAATGAGCTATTGAAAATCAGCATCTATATGAAAGACTCTCATTCATCTAACTTCAGTTTTTTAATGCTTCTGAATTAAAGAGAGTGCATGAACATGTGTTTTTAGACCAATATTTTCAGAAGCAAGAGCACCCAATGACACGTTCATCTACTGAAAGTTCGAGAGCAAATTTGAGAACATATTTTGTGAAGTCTAAAAAAGATAAGTATCAAGAAGAAGGTTTAGAAAAAGAAAATTTCCAGTTCAGATTACAGAATAATATTCTGTCTTTTTGGACTACCCATTCTTGTTTTCTTGTTGTGAGTGTGGGTAAAAGATATCACTGCTTGTATATACAGTTTTCTAAAACAAGTTAACAAATCAAAATCTGTGACTATTTGCTGTGAACAAATAGCATGGCATTTTTCATTATGAGGAAAATCTCAAAGAACAGTTAACTTTATGGATAACCTACAGTATAAATGACAGTATATACTTTCAAGATCCTTATTTTAATTGGTGGAGACAATTAGGATTTTCAGTAGCATGATTCTGTAATCTATGTAGGTATTTGTCTAAGAGTAAATTTTAATTTAGAAGTGTAGAGTTTTCTCTATTGACTGTAAAAGTTAGTTTAAACAAATAGTTGAAACGTAGATTATTATTTGGTGAAATTTTGTCATAGGTTGTAAATCTACGCTTCTACTGGTAATTATAATTTCTTCCTCCTTTTATTTATGAACTCAGTGAAATGTTCCAGATTAGTTCAGCTCTGCCTTCCTTTATTCATTTTGTCCCCTGTGAATTTTACTGCCACATCATCACTGCTAAAATAGTTTCTTCCATTTGGTTTACCTCTTCTAATGCAGCAGACTTTTATTTTATTGTATTTTATAATTTAACAGTTCTTTATTCTTTTTCTTTTTCTGGTCAAGTTTAAAACTTAACTGGTTAAAACCCAATAACTACTGCAAATAAACAACATATGTATATTTCAACTCAAAAGCATAGCTCATTGACTATTACTGTATTTTAAAGTAGACAACATCTAAACATCTCTTGCCAAATACAACTCTCACTTGTCACAGCATAAAGGAATTTCAGGGATAAACTGTATTGTATGATCACATAGCGCAAAAATAGAGGCTCAATTTATATTTTTTATTGTTCTAAAAGTTAATATTAAGCTTCAACTATGCAGTATATATTTGAACTCCACTTATTAAATTACTTAATTTTTGTTTAGGTAACTCAGCTCTGCTGACAAAAAACCCCTAGTACACGTTGTTTGGTTATATTTTGACATTACAAGAATCCAGAAAAAGATTAACTTTATTTTTTGTATAGTTCACATTTTTTGAAATTGAATTTCCTATGTGTATTTTAAATTTATTAAATTGAAAAATATATCCGAGTATAACTGAAAAAAAAGACAAACAACAAGACCCAAAACAAATCAAAACAAAAACTATTCAGAACAAGCTAACTTCCTAAAATACTATTACAGAAACTTTCACAAGATTAGACAATCATCTCTGAAGATATCATCCTATCTTCTCAAGGCAATTACAGTTGAAAATATACTGAAATCTATAGGAAGTAATTTGCTCCAAATAAAGCAGTTAAATTCTTCCTCTAGAGAGTTGCTAACAAAAATGGGACTTTGTTGGGTGATGTTTGGGTTTAGTCAGTCTATCAGTCTTTTTTTTCCAAGCAAATTATTGCACTTTTAGTCACAGGTCTGGACATCACAGCACTTAGAAAATTGCAATTTAATATAATATCCCATTGCAATTAGTTTTATAAAAATGAAGACTAATAATACCCTTCTATGTTTATGTCTATGTTTTGTTGCAAGTTCTAAATACCTCATTTGATCATATTTAAATTTGGGATTTTTTAAAATTTTTTAGTCTAAACAAGATTAAATCCTTTGTGGAGCTAAAGAAGAAGACATCTTATCAAGGTAGACACACATCCAGCATCTAGGTTGAATTATATCTTGAATTAATTTTTACAAGATGAACTTTACTGCATGACAACTATTAGTGGAACCACTGTAGCTATGAAGTGTCTAGGGTTTAGGCAGATAATATCAGTTCATATGAATCTCAGCCTGACAGGTTTTTGTTAGGGACCAGCGCACATAAGCTAAAGATTTAATTCCAGGATATACATAGCTCATTATGATTCATGTCTAAGTAAAAATATTAGATCAATGTTTTATTAATATCTAAATATGAAAAGATATTTTCACTTATTGAAATGTGAGAAAAAATAGTTTTAAAAAGTGAAAAAATGTGCAATTTGTGCAAAATTAAAAAAGTTTTGAGTGCTTTTGTTTTTCTTTGAAATGCTTTTTGGTTTTATTATTTAATAGTTTTAGAATTCTTGAATTTACCTAGATGTCATTTTTAAATCTAATATCAAACACTAATTATCTTAGGTCTATGTGTTTAAATTACATCAAGAAATTTCCTTTTAAATCTCTTGTGAAGTTACTATTTTATGTACCAGCAATTACAATTTATAAACAAAACAAATAAATAAATTATGTATAATGATGAAAATCACTCTCACATTTGTTTTCAAGGAATTTATAGGATTAGAAATCAGTTTTAAGGGTTGCCATTGTAGTTAAGTTTAATAGGTTTTAGGTTTTTTCTTATTTTTTACATTTATTTTGAATTAAGGATTATGGAGAATTTGGGGAAAATTGTATTTTTAAAAATATTAAAGAATAAAACCAATAAAGTCAGAATAAGGTAGAAAAAAAAGTCAGATCCATTTTAAACGCATAAATTAATTCCTAATTTAGTTAATTTAATTCATATCACTCCTTTGGTCTTTTAATTTTCATCTTTAGATGTGTGAAAAGAACAATTAGCCCCAAAGATTAATTTTTTTTATTTAAAAAATTCAAACATATTTTCCTTTTCACTGATTTTGTTTTTATACCCGTAGTGGTCAGTTATCTGCCTGATGTCATTGTCTGGGATGCCATAGAGACACTGCTTTACTAGAAATTTTTAAGACAATGAAGTCAACTGCAGACCATGAAGGAGTTAGGCACCTAGATTTACAAGATACCTCCCCTCTAGCCTCTATACTCATTATGTAGCTCAGAATAAGATCTTGGCAGACAGATAAACATAGACATGCACGTCAAATTCTGTTCCTCTTTATTGTATTCTGCTGGAGAATCTGACCTCCTCATGCTCATCATAAATTTTTTGGGTCTTATGCCTTATCTGCTGCACTGTGCAGGTGTGTAGAAGAGCTGAAGGAATTTTAAAAGGTGTGACAGTGTGGCCAAATTAATATATCCCTAAATGACTAAGCAGTATGAAGGCAGATGAAGCTGACTGTAGAAAATGTTCAGTGGTGTGCATGGGGAACGGGAGGGCAGACCATGAAGAAAAAGAAAAATCCCTACATGCACATACAGAAAGGAATCCTCCTAGCTGACTCTTTCAACTCTGTAGAGACATCTAGAATCTTTGATAGAAAATTGAAAAAGAAACAATTCCCTGCTCAGTACAATGAGGAAAACAACCTAAAAATTAAATATATATATATATAAAACATGGCTATGTTATATATAACATATATATAACATATATAAAATAACCACAGAAAACACAGGGATTCAAATGTATAAATGTGTTTCAACCACTTTGAGGATGGGAGTAATTCCAGTTCCCTTACCTAAAAAAGACACAATAGAATAGGAAAAGTTTCAGAGAGCAGTAAGAAGGATTGATTAAGATTTATATGTAGGGTGTTGAATAGTCTAGAGCTTCTCAGCCTAGGAAAGAGAAATAATAACAAAGTTATGACATAAGTCTAAAAGCTTGTAAGTGGTAGAATCAAAGCATCTGAGACATCTGTTCACTCTTTCTTCCAATACAAGGACTATAAGTCACCAAATCAAAGTCTGGGTTCAAAACAAGAAGGTAGTGTATTTCATGAAGAGAAGAGCAGACCTCTTCCTGCTTTGCAAAGGACTTTGTTTATGCTGGGAATTTTAGTAATCTCAAGGAGAAGGTAGACAGTTGGAAGAGAGATCCACTGTAGATTTACCAACCATGAAAGTCTAATTGTTAGAAAACAGAACAGAAAACAGTCAGAAGCTGAAAGAGTATTATGAGAGAAGTATTGAGGATCGCCAAATTTTTATTTTTTCATGGACACCTATTTATGGGCACAGTTTGAAGCAAAGTAGGATGGATGAACAATATGTGTGAACCACAACTTAAAGTTTAATTCTATTCTTCCATTCAACTCTTTCTTTGACTTGCAGGTGGCATAATTCCTTTCCTGTCATCTCAGTGTAATAGGTACAATTGTCTTGAAGATGAGCTTTTTTGCTGAATTATTGTCTCTTGTCAACACTATTAAAGAAGAACCAGGAAACAGAGAGGGAATATTAATCTTGTAGGTTGACAAGAAGTTGATGCATTTGACAATTAAGAATTCTAAACTTCCAATTCTTTTACCTAGGTATATTTAAAAGTTATAAATCATAGAAAATAAGGCTTGGAAGAGAGCTGTTACAGGATATTTCCCATTTATTAAGCCACAGAAAGGATCAGAAGCACTGTCTTATTCCCAATTAATATTGTCTAGCATTTCTCAAAATCTGTGGCTGAGGTTCCATAATGAATGTTTAAAGTATCATAGAGAAATAAGCCTAAAATTAAGAACCAGAAACCACTTAGTCCCCTTCCAGAAAGATATTTTGCCAGTGAAACTACATAATCTGTTGTGTTCTTTTGCCATATAATTTTTTAACTTTCTTTGACTGTTATTAATTTACTAGCATGTCTCTACCTCTTTTGTTCCTTTTGTTCCTTTTCCTGGGCACAAACTATATGTAGTCCTACAAAATTTACAGGATATTCAGCCTAGAAGGGCCATTTTCTGAGTCAGTGCTCTAAATTTTTGGTCAGCATAGTCGGAACCTTCCACACCATTCATGCCATGCATAAAAAGAATGATATTGTAATAGCATTTTGTAAAAAAATGGTTAGACACAGGAGCAGGTTTCTGAGAGAAGCTGTGAATGTCTCTTTGCTGAAAGTGTTCAAAGTGAGGCTGAGCAGGACTTCGAGCAAGCTTATTTAGTAGAAGATGTGCTGCAGGGGACACTGGCAATAAACTTTAAAGATCCCTTCAAACCCAAACCTAACCATCCTGTGGTGCCACAATTCTGTGATTCTAGTGTCTGACTATAACTTTCCTAATTAGCTGACACAAATGAGCCATGATACCAGGAGATAATCAGTGTTCATAGCTCTTACTGAGGAATTCAATCTTAGAGCTAAACAGTAGAGGTTTGTTAGAGTACAAAAAAAAAAAAAAAGGTAGTATACAGCAAGTTAGAAGACAGATGTTAGTACAGAAAATGAAATGTCAAATAACCGTAACATCTAGAGAGAGGAAAACTGGAAGAAGAGAATAGGAGGCCAGAGAGAGGAGTTGTAAAAAAATTCTTCACTGTTCATAAAATTAAGTGCCATTTCTGTGAACAATATATTTCAAAAATGAATTAAACAGGTATGTAAGCTGGTCAGTGAAAGCTAGATTGAATATTTTTATGTTACTATGTGACATCAGAGTAGACCTAGGATAAATCTGATCACAAAAAGAAAACATTTTCGGTAAGGATTATTTTTAGATTAAGAAATTATCAGTTCACAATACTTCTGCGAACCTTTCCCATAAATACAGGACTTGCTGAACACAAATAGAGAAAGTATTTCAACAAGTATTCTTAGACACATTTATGAAGATTGTTCATGATTTTATTGAGCAGTAAATTCTGACTGCACATTCAGCTATAACATTCAGAACTTCAAACCCACATTCTATTGACTTGCACAAGAAAACTCCAGAGGATAAAGAAAAAAAATCTGACTAACAAAAGACTCTTTCCCAGAAGTAAATCTCTGTGGGAAGATTTTTCACAGAATTTTCATTAAAGTCAGTGAATATCCAACCTCTGTAGGAGAAAAAGCAAAAATATTAAATTCCGAAGAGAAGTACTATACAATTTGAGCCAGCATTTTCATCTGACTGTCTATGGACTGCTCATGAGGTAAAAAGGGAGAACCTTATAGTGGAATTTATGAATAATTTTTGAGTAACAAGCGTCATTATGACTGCCGCAATCTGCCTGTGAATATGTCAAGATTAAAGTGTTGAAGTTCACTAAGTTCTTACTTAACTGTTAAAGACTTTTCCACATAACTCAAAAAAGAAACACAACTCACTTATGATTTCATATATTCATATTTTGCTTTCATTCATATAACGTAAGGTTGGTACAAGTATTTTCCAATGAATTCATTATCATTCTGTAATGAAGATTCAAGATCAGCCTGTTTGTGCTTTCCTATCAGAACAATTACTGTGCTGTTCATAGAAGTAATATATGTATAGATTACTCTATAATTATGGAGAAATTATTCTTCTTAGTTTTCATGATAACATCTTTTTTCCACAAATGCATACCTAGTACTTTATGTCTTGAAGAATAAAGCAGACCTCAAAACATTAAAAAACCCCACCACAACAAAACCAAACCAAACACAAAAAACCTCCAAGGCTCTCTAGAAGATTCTGAACATACATTTGGAACGAATGAACTCTCAGCGGCTGAAGGGAGCAGCTCTGAGGCCAGCATGATGTGCAGCCTCCTTTTATTGAATAGAAGGTCACCCTGAACCCTTTCTTTGCGAACTCTGCCCACCGCTTCCTCAGTTGATTTTGCATCCTCCTCCTCCTCCTCCTGCTTTGTTCCTAGTTAAGTCTTTCTTACCTGCCTACCAAAAAATGCTATTAGCCTCCTTTAACAGGTGGATCCTAGGTCTCTTCCTAGCAGTCCTCAGTCCTCAAAGGCTTTGAAACTATAGTGAAAACCAAATCTCTTTTGTTGACACAAACTGTGCAAACAGTGTATAGTTGCAGTTTATGTTTTACACCTCTTGATCCACGAATTTTCCTCTGGCTGGTTTAGACTCCCCCTATTTTGTCCTTAAGCATCTCATTCATAGAAGTACATTTTTCTTAACATGTAGGTAAGTAATACAGAAACCTAACATCAAGATAAATAATCACTAAATAACATAGAATCATAGAATCATATAATACGCTGAGTTGGAAGGGACTCATTAGTATCATCAACTCCAACTCCACAGGACACCCTAAGAATCACACCATGTACCTGAAAGCACTGTCCAAACATTTCTTGAACTCTGTCAGGCTTGGTGCTGTGACCACTTCCCTGGTGGCCTGTTCCAGTGCTCAACCACCCCCTGGATGTAAAACTTTTTCCTGACCTAAACAGGATATTCAGACATTTCAGTGTTCAACCTTAGAACTTCCTGCTTGTAGTTTTATGGCTTAATACATAGTATTAATCAGATGTGTTATTACATTAATTTTAAATCATCAGTAATATAATTTTTAACCAACTGTATATTTGCACTTAGCATAAGTTGCAGAGTTTAAGTAGTGAGGGACTACAGGGGTGACCTGTTTGGGAAGAGACTGTAAACTGTCAAATGACAGTCATATCCCATTCCAGACAGCTCAAACTGTTGTGAGTAGCCTGTCATGCACCAAAACTTCAGACCATCAGAGAAGCACACAGTACCTGTACTCAAACATATCCGAGAAATAAATCTGAAACTTCTAGGGGTTGGAGACGCACTCCACATTCTGGAGGTGCTGCTGGACATACACTCAAGGAGGAGACATCTGAAGCCAAAAGGGTTCACATCTTCTTTTTTTTTTTTCTCATTTATTTCCTTGTCGAAGATTCAAAATAGATGATGCATTTGCTTGTTGCGGGACGCAAATCCGAATGGGAACACTTCCAGGTGTAGAGAGATGTTTACGACACCTGAAGACATTATATTTTATGGACTTTCATATTTATACCCAGTTTTGAACACTGTTTAATGTATTTCTCCCACGTATCTGTATTAATCCCCTTTGTCTGTATAGTCCAAGACTTGCCCGGGCTTGCCCAATGTTATTTTCCTGCCAAAAGTTGTTTACTCCCTTACTGTCCCTAGCTTTCCCGCTCATCCTGCACTGATTGGCTGAAATATGCTACAGCGTGGAGTGAGTCCCCCTTGGTCCCGGATGCCCCACCCCTCCCAAGTTCCTCCTCCTTCCCTATGTCCTCTTATCCCATTATACCCTGAGATGTCCATCACATGATCTGCCCCAGTTGCTAAACCTCCCTCAGCCAAACCCTATATAAGTCCTTGCTCTGCTTTAATAAAGTGGCCATTGCACCCCGACCTTCTACCTTGTCGGACCCCTTTGTGCAGTGTCGCAATCCTATTTCCCTACTCCCACCGGACCGTGGCATTTGCTTGCTAAGAAATAAATGTCATGGTAATTATCAGGATGCAAAACCTTCTGAAACACCTGAAAAACTGCCATTTTTGTCACTGTCTTACAGGTCATGAAGAGCATGAACAAAATAAGAGTAGTCCAAAAATTGTGTCCTCCATGTGATTCTGTAATTCCTGTTTGTTGTTTTATTTTCATTCATATGTTACAAAAAGACATATCTATCTTTAGATGGTACTTTGGGAGACACGTTAAAGCTGAAACCTTAATTTTTTTAAGCAAGGACACATGCTTTCTTAAGTTCTAAATGCATTAATCTACGTACAGAATATGACATATTATTGACTATAACCTTCTGAGGGGAACTCTGGATGTCCTCAGTCTGTTGGCTTTTCTTGCATTTTTACCCCAGGGAAAAACTCGGAAACAAAATAGAACAAGGATCTGTTAACCTATCACACCTACTGGCCTCCTGATAGTGCCTTATACAATGCTTCTTCATTGGTGATTTCCTTCTGCTGTATTAAAACACATACTGACCAATATCTGTGATGAAATTCTGTCATCTCTGCCCTTTTTTGACAACTGGATAATATCTCAAGTCTCTCTTCCATCAAACACTATCAAAGGGTCAGTGCTCCTCTATCTCTGACAAATTGAATTTATTGTTAGTAGTGGATACGTCTCCAGGATATTTGAAGTTGACTTTTTCATAAATTCACCTCCTATTTGTGCCCTGTGATAATATCTTACAACAGATCACATAGATATTCAAAGGCTTTGGAGAACAAGCACTTTAAACTTGGCTGTTTTGGGTCTATAGAGAGTTTTTGAAACTCCAGCTTTATGCTGTAGCAAGTACTGAACACATACTCCTGTGCTCTTGTACTGCGTAAGAGGTTGCTACTACTGCTGATATCACTGGCAGATGAACCAGAGGATGAAAGGAAGAGTAAAACAGAAAGAAGCAGAGTGGTGGCAGCGGGTGCTGCTTCCCAGTTTTCCATCAGTTTTCAACAGCCTGCTCCCAGATGTTGTAGGGACTCTGGCACTTTCTGCTTAGGCAGCTGTTCTCTCTTTTCTCAGGAGAGGAAAGAAATTGGGCTGTATGGAAAGGTCTGTCAAAAATGGAATAAATTAATGCCATTTATAACTCCATTTTCCAGAAAATGATGCAATTCTAAGTCCAAAATAAAAATGGCAGAAGGAAGAAACATCTTTTGTCACCTAAACTACTTCAGAAATAAAAATCAACTTTAAAGAGTAATGGATAATCCCCAAATTACAGACATCTGTGGTGGAAATGGTGGCAGACCTCAACTCCTACATGGTCTCATTCTTGTACTTTGACTAGAGACTTCTTTCTTTTTCATGATTTGTGAAGTGATACTACAACTCCACTATGAGGCTGAGTATATAAGCAAAAAAGACAGATTAATGACACTTTATTTTCAGCATGAAAGAAAAATAATTATTCACAAAAATTTTTCTCTTCCCTTAGAATCATTCTTAGTATGGTCATGTTTCATAAGAACTTTCTAGTAAAAAATGTTTAGAAGGAATAAAAGTTTATATTAAAAAAAATGAAATTTAGTAGCACAGATAATGGGATGACAGCTAATAGAGTTTTCAAGGAAACACTATATTCCTTCAACAAACTATGTTGCAGAGCATTGTAAGCTACACTGACAAATTATATACAGCATGAAATGTAAGTTAATAGTCTAAATTTCAACAAATATAAAGGTAGCAGTATTGCAAAAATGTGAAAGTGCTCTTATGTACCTACAACCTGAAATGATTTAGACCTTTTTTCTATATTCTAAAGGTGTTAAATCATATCAACAACAACAATAAAAAAACAGTTCTTCCCCAAAATCTGTACTTTTTGATTTAACTCTGTTCAGCTAAGCGGAATTTACCACATATACATATATTAAATATGCATCAGCAGAATGAAAAAAAGTTAAAGTTCTAAAGATTTACAAATATTTATTTGCATTTTATTGATGACATAACAACAGAAAAATAGATGAATAATTTTTGAAAGATCACAAATAATTTTGCCAGTTGAAATGTTTCAAAATAATTATAGTAATTACTTGAAAATAACATTTGGAAATATTGTGATCTGTCAAAATATTGTTTTGAAGCAGTAAGAATTTACTTAACAAAATTACTGTTATATAGCAAGCATAAAACTGAAAGAATCTTTGCATCCAGACAGAACATCAAATACTGATACTGACAACAACAGCGGAAAAGACAAACTGAAGTGCTTTTATCACAGACACGAGCAGCAGCTGCTATAATGCAGAAAAAATAGTGACTGTGCATAGTCTACAAAGGGATGTGTCATTTGGCAAGATCATCTGCAAATGCCACTTTGACTGGAAAGTCAAGTGGGGAAATTTTTCCAATTTTCTGGGCCAGTCATATGCTGACTTTACTCCTACATATATGTTTGGTACATAGTGTATAATTTAGAAATTCTCTTGAAAGCTATTTTTATCAGAAGCAGACTAGCATTTATAATACTTTTCAACATCCTTCCTAAAAATGGTTCCAATTTAAAGGATAGTGTAAACAAAGAAAACTTCAGAATAAGAATTAAAAATGTCTGGTATGCTTTCTTCTAAGTAAGAAAATTAAACGCAAAAAACCACAATAGAACACGGATTTGCTGAACTCTATAAACTTGTCTTTATTTCTTAGTAGCAGCACTTTCCCAACAAAGGTGGGTGTCAAGAATGCAAGTGTGTCCAGCTGGATAAACTTTTTTGAGCAGGTAGCCATGTTGCATGAAGAGCTTACTCTAACTGGGAGATGTCAGTATTATGCACTGACACAGGCAGAGTGACACTCCTGCCTCAAGCCCTTGAAAGAGGAAGGTAAGTTAGCTTACAAAATTGAGCTGACAGGCTTGGCTGATTTGCAAGACAAGGGAGATTGGACTCTCATCTCTGCTCAAAGCAGAAGGAAGCCTACTTCTTGCTACCAACGTGCCCCTACATAACAGATAGGATGCTCTGGGCCTGGAAGCAAAAAACTTCACATTAAATACTCAAGACCAAGAAAAGGATAATGGTACAAAGTTGGTACAATCAACCATCCATATTAGAATGACCACCAAGAAAGTGTAAAGACTGTTAGTAATTGGAAACTTCCCACTGAAAGGCCCTAAAGCACCCATTGTCTGGACAACCTCTCTAGAGAAGTTTGATGCCTACTGGGGCCTGAAATTGCAATGTCACAAAGAGGCTACTAAACCTCGTAAAGTCAGAGGACTATCATTCACTCCTACTCCTTTGTGAAAGGTCAAATGAGGCTGCAATGAGAAGATTGCAAAATATCTAAAGGGACTTCATGCTCCTCAGAAAGAAGCTGAAGGTATCAGAAGCACAGGTAGTGTTCTCCTCTATCCTCCCAGTTGGAGACTGAGACTCAGGAAGAAGGAGATGATTGGATTAGTTGAATGACTGGCTGAGTGCATGATGTCATACTCAAGGTTTAGAGTTCTATGATCTCGTGTGCACCTTTGTGAGACCAGGCATTTTGACACTGGATGTGGTGCACCTGACCAAGCAGCGTAAGAGTGTTCTGGGACTGGCTGGACTTAGAACTTTAGTAGAACTTTAAACTAAATTTGGTGGGGGCAGGGGATGTACTGTCAGAAACAAACCAGGAAACACCACCACTTTAGAAAGCAGTGGGGAAATACTTGTAAATTGTCCCAAAATAATTAATGAAGGCCCCTTCCATTAGGGAAGGCTACTCCCTATCAGTGAAGAGGCTGATAGGCCAGCTGAAGTGCCTCTACACCAATGCATACAGCAGGGAAAACAAGTAAGAGGAGCTGGACACCATTGTGCAATTAGAAAACTATGACTTATTTGCTGCTGTGAAAACCTGGTGGGCTGAATCACACAACTGGAACTGAAATAAGAAGATTAAATAAAATTTTAAAAAAGGTACTGCTTACCTAGCATGGAAAGTTGAGGGAATAGCAATTAACTCATATTGATGTGGTAATTTTTACTTTTTATCTAAATAAAAGATAGTTTTTCTTTATGTTAAATCTTGCAGCTTAATACATTTACTATGTGTAGGAGTAAGGTCAGAAGACTATAAAAGTAAAAGAATTAATGCTTCTGTCTATATCTTTCATCTTATTACACAGGAATTACTCAATGCATCAATAGTAGTATCAGTCAAAATGTCACAAAGATTAAAGAATCAAACTGAAGAGGAATAGATGGTGTTGTCATCATGTACACTTTCCCAAAATTCAAAACATTCAGCATACTCAGTGCATACTATAGCTGACTTGACTGTTTCTTGACTAACTTGACTGACTTGACTGGATGTTGCTCACTAACTCATGCTGAACTTTTAAATTCATTGTAGAAAGTCAAATAAAAGAAGTGTCATAGTGTTCTGCAATCTAAGATGATTTCTTGAGGTCCTGCACATCAATGCTTAAAAAATAGAGGACCTGTTTTAAAAACCTTGGCTTGTATTGCTGTATCTTAGCTACAAGGAAGAATAAAAAATTACTAATAAGTTTAGAACTCAAACAAAGTAAGAAAAAGGTTAATATTCACTAAACAGTTTGTTAATTACGCTGAGTTTAGCAACTCTACCCGAAGGCTAAATTCAATGCAATATTTTACTAAGGAAGTGTCCAGGCTAAACTCCTTGAAAATGGCTGAGAAATTTAGAATTACTACTAAATAGATAAGATTTCTGCCAGCATATTTTACAGACCCATGTAATAATGGTTTATTCTTAATGTAGAAATATTTTGAGATAATTTCATTTATAAGTGACAAAAAAGATTGTTCAATTCATAGGGAGAAAGAAAAGGTGATGTAGCAGGCAGGCTATGTGCAGACACAAAAAAGTCAGAGTCACAATGGCAGAAAATTCAATGTGTGATGGCTATAAATGTTGCATCAGAGTCAGGGGAGAAGAGTCTATTTGAGATACTAATATCCTATTAGTATCCTAAGTGTCAGAGGTAGTCGTCTCTGCGGCTGTGCATTTCTGTTGCTCTATTTAACAGTGTTAGCTATCTGTCAGTTGCTATAAAGTAAGATTCCTACTGACCCTAGATTGTTTTCTCATCAGTCTGAATGGTTTCTAGTGTATCAAGTTCTTCTTCCTCCTTTTAATTTTTTCACCTAAAATTTTATTACTGAGTTTCTGTTAAGGAATAATTTTACTTGACCATATGGCTCATACTTTGAATTATTAAGTAAAGCAAGAGTAACTTATGAGTAGCATCTTATCTGGTTTATGACTTGAGTATATTTTATCCTATTAGGACTAAAGGCATCACAGCACATAAACGAGTAGCTCAAATTCAGTGAGATACAACAGACTGGGACAGGATGCATAAAAAAGGTCTTGGCAGTTAAGATTTCAGGTGTATGCTTATACCTCCTATAACAGTTACTTCCTTTACCATCTGCCTGGCCTTGAATGGTATATCAACCCAGACTAATCCCTGCTTCAGAAAAATGATGTACTTTCCAAGAAAGTAGGAAAAAATTTCCAAGTAAATAAGATGTTTCCACTGGAATATGTGATCCTTTAGTTTCTGGAAATTGTATTCAGCTGATCAGATATAGCTGTACACATGGAACTTTTTGAACTAGTTGTCTAGACTTTTAAAACCAGTGGAAAAAGTACAGTCATGTTTAGTTCACGTCTCCTCTCATCTCAGGGTAAACTGGAAGAATAGGTCAAAAAGTAGGGGAAGTTGTGGATTCCCCATCCCTAGAGGTGTTCAAGGCCAGATTGTATCGGGCTCTGAGTAACTTGGTCTAGTTGAAGACGTCCCTGTACATGGCAGGGGGATTGCAACTAGATGATTTTCAACATCTTCCAACACAAACCATTCTATTATTCTATGATTCTGAGTACCTGGTTTCACCATTAAGACTTAAAGAAAACTAGTTCTATCTGCAGATGTCTGAAGCTAGGTAAGATGAATCCTATTTAGTTGCCTACAGAAGACTGAATTATGCTTTCATGTTTTTACGATGCCATCAGAAAAATCTGCCTATTATTTCTCCTATCCACTACTTGCAGTAGCTGTATCACAGCTAACACCTAGAGGACTAGCTCTTCTATATTAGTCATCTGACATGCACATGTTTGTTGATAAAGATCCTTTTATTGCTAATTCAAGAAATCTATTTGAACATATCTCCTTTAAACCAGGATAATGCTCATAACATTGGAATGTGCCTCTCAGAGAATTTTATTAGTGGTTGGAAAAGTAATAAAATGTTCATTTAGGTAATACAGGAGAAAAATCTTCTAGACAAATAAAAGTGAAAGAAAAAAAAAACCAAAGCAAAAAAGCACTATGGGTTATAAATTTCATGTCAACTATTTGTAGCTTATCACAGAGATATGTCACGGAGAACAGTTCCAGGAGGACAGAATGGTACCTCAGAATCCAATACTCTGCATGGCAGAATAAGTGGCATAGTGAATATGTTTAAATAATTTTTTTTGTCATACAGAGCAAATCTGAATAATGTCTTTCTAATTTGAAAACAAATTGAGTGTTTCATCTTCAGTGCCGTTGGCTGCCCTGACTGTATGTTAAAAATTTTGTCTTTGCCAAAAAAATCCATTACTTTAGAAGTTCATGTACTGTTTTCTGCAAGGCTAGGATTTCAAACTATAACCAATTTCCAAAATAAGATCAATTAACTAGAAAATTCTCAATTACTTCTAGGAATAGAAAAGTCTTTCTTGAAAAAGGTAGAAAAGACACAGTAATTTTTTGATGTGGATAATACATGGAACAGGGAACGTGAATAATTTTCATTTCATCCTTTGTGTATTTCACCTTTCTCCATTATAAGTTCTTTGTCTTCAGTCATTAATATGACCCCTTTGAAACAGATTTGTTAAAACATAAGTTGTTCACATGCAGATTAAAACTGCTCATCATATTTTCTAATTTTTAACCTAATCCAGTGTTCCAGCATTCATAAATATCACTTACCTATTGAAAAAAACCAACCAAAATGAAATGAGGTTAACTGCAACATTAACACTATTTAAAATGCCTGTATTGCATTCAGCACTGTTCTGAATACTAAATTACTTCTAGCTGTTCTGTTACAGCCAGCTCACACAATTGATCTGGCAGCACATAATGGTAAGTGCAATCAGGCACTTAGAAACACCGACATCAGATGATGGCATCTTTTGTTTTGAAACTGCATTTGATCCAGAGAAAACTAGCTGTACTTGCAAACATAGTGCGGTAATGCAAAAAATTATGAGTCTTAGATTGCACTTGGAAATTGGATGCCCTCCAAGAAAAGCTCAAAACTAAACACCTCACACCTTTTGCAGGTGGATTTTGGAGCCACTGAGAAAGGATTTCTCTTGCCTACTTTGACTTCTGTTTAATGGAAAATGCTTGATGCTCCAATGTGTTCGGGTTTTTTTCATCCAGTTTGTTGACTGGGTTATTGTTTTTTCCAACTGCTTGCAATCCACAGGTAAGATATTCTGTTCATCTAGTAAACCACACATCAGGAAGACAGTAGAAATAAGTGCTATAATTATAAAGATAATTTTCCATGTAAAAGAATAGGGGAATAGAAACAACATGCATTTGAAGAATACCAACTAAGAGATACAGTTAGATCAAGGAAATATTAAAAATGCAACCAAATTAACTTTTAATTTTTGAGGCCTCATAAATCTGTCATATGCCTCTTGTCCTTGTTCACGTTCCACTTCCACTTTTGTTTCCTTATGGCTGCATTTGACAATGCATTAAATATTCACATTTGTACTTCCTGTGCTTTACACGATTGATTGAAAAAGTAAATCTGTTTGAAAGAAGTATATATTAATTTTTTTTATTGCAAAGATATGTCTATGTCATATTATTTTCCTGTTTGCTTATCTTCAGTTTTTAGGCAATCTAAGATAGAAATAAAGCTTGCTCAGAAATTTTATGTATTACAAAAGAGGGTTTTGCTTAATTTTTGCAGAACATATTTTTGCAGAATGCTAAAGAATACTATCTCCGAAACATGTGATTATCATTCAGTGTGTACTTTACATATACATCTAATGTTTTATATACCCATATCCATGTAGTTAATTTTTTATGCATGAATTTGGACAAAAGGACCATGTCAGGCTAACAAAAGATTTAGAAAGCAAAAGAATCTAACTATGCATGACAATATTTTGCTAGACTCTTTACAAAAATTCCAGAATTATTTATAATAAGAAATTTTTCTTTTAAGAATTAGAAATTAGGTGATAACTAGCCTAAGTTAATTTCTGGGATTTAGCCTAGGATAAATATGGTATACTGTAACATAGCACTCAATATTTTTCTTCATGTTATACTTTTAAAAATACTCCTACATAATTTGAAAAGGTAGAACACAGACCGCTTGCTTAAGTTTAGAGATAAGAAATGTTAGGTGGAACCACAATACTCATAGGCAGAACAGGTAAGAAAATCTTTAAATTTTTGTGTGTCTTTTTTGTTGTTTGCATTTTTTGTACAACAGTACAAACACTCATGCACACAGAAAATTAAATACCTTTATAAGATATACATAGATTTTGAATTTTCTGCTTTTTCAAAGCCTGTATTTGTAATGAAATAAACTTTAATATAATATGAGATTCCTTCATGCGACTTTTCAAGATATTATGGGTGGCTAATTTATTTTGTTTCTAAAGTACTTTTCAACATTTTTAAGGATCTATTTCAGTATTTCCTTCTTTCCCATCTTAATATTAAACAATTTTATAAAAATAAGTTGGTTCATAGGGAACTACTTACATCAGCAGCAAAAAGGAGTAGAGATGTCCTAAACAGTATGGTGTCACTGGGATATCTTCATGATATAAGTAACTGGAAACAGCCTGTCTACTTTGTTCTTTCCTCCATGGATATATTGTGTCACAGGGCATGCTGTCTGCTCCTTTGCTTCCCATTCAGTACGTGTTGACTGCTGGGTCAGCTAGAGGTAGAACTAGGTCTTAGAAAGATGTCTCAGCATACATTCAGCCTTATAAAGGCTGCAAAATATTATTGGTAGAGCATGCTGCAAAAATTCTCTTGAATGATTCAAAAAATAACTTGAAGCATCTCCTCCCTCTTCTTATCTCACCTTGGTGCCTGCAGAGCTGTTTCTCTCACATATTCTCGCTCCTCTCTTACAGATTCTGCCTACTGGTTTTGTTAACCCTGTCTGAAATATGTTATCACAGGTGCATCAAACAATTCTGAAAATGGGCTCAGCTTCTACCAGCAGTGGATCTGCTTTGGACATAGCTGAATCTGGCTCTGTCTGACATGGGTGCATCTTCTGGTGCCTCCGCTACAGCAACCTGCTACCAAAACCTTGCCTTGTGAACACAACACAGTGCCTTAAATGAGTGTAAGATGACTCATACCTACATGAGTAAAGTGTGGACAAAAGTTAGTGGAGATATGTGCCACCTGACGTATTTTTGGCAACCTCCCTTCAGTATCAAATAATTATTCTTCAGTTATTTTTATAATTTACTTCTTGCAAATAAATTAGATAAGAAAGCTCAGCAAAATCCAAATAAATTCTCTGAAATTTTGTGTTACAATTAAAAACTTAGTTCATGGTGTGAAAGAAATATAAGTATTGTTCAAATTTTAAGAGCCTCCTCTCCATAGATTAATCATTTTACAGTAATTTATTAATAATAATCAGATACTCAAGAGAAGTGAATTTCAATAGGTGACTTCTTTTAAAAGATCTCTAAAAGCTCAATGTGCTTTAGTGTGAAGCTTTAGTCTCACAATTTCATGGATACCAAGATTGTAAATTAAATATTGCATTGAGTTCTGAAATCTCATCAGATTAACATGATAATAAAAATTTGTATTACACGCCTTTAAGCTCAATTATGATTTATTTATGTTCGACTTCCTTAGTTTGAGTAATACAGTGCACTTGAGCACTTGAGTAATACAGTGAATTATCTAGGATGAAATATTTTTTTCTGTTTCCTCAACTTTTATACAAACGTATTTCTGATATTTTCCTTTAGATTATCAGCTGCAAAAGAGGGTAAACTGTTTTTTTCTTGGAATATTTCTTGCAGAGAGTACAATAGTCCTTTATACGTTTAGTAATCTATAGCTATCGGAAATATGTAGATCCACACTTCAAGACATCAGTAACTAAAGAGGAAACAAATATGATCCATTTTCAGTTAAGTCTTATCTCTTTCTCAAATGAGAGAGTACTGGAAGACTGCCAGTATTAGAAAATGTTTTGTCCCCTTAAGATACAGCATTGTAGTTTTGGGAGAACAGTCCTGGTACGTGTCCTTTTCCTCCATTGCAGGCTGTAAAACTAGGAAGGCCATTTTGGTGACTCCTACTCTAAGATGTACTGGCTCTTCACAGAAAATTCCACAGTAAGGAGAAAAGACATCAAGGTCCCATTTAAAGACATTTCGAGTCATAACATTTAACAGATTGTAGACCTATTTTATGTCATAAATACGTTAGACCTGTAATATAACAATTGTTTTAGCTTTACTACAATCAAATAGCATTTGATGTGTGTTGCACATATTACTTACAAGTTATTACATATAACTTGAAGTTAGTAGGTCTTTTTCTTTTTTTTTTGTTTTGGGATAGCACTTGATGGAGAAGAAAGGCAACACTGGTAATGCAGTTATTACTCAAGGAATTTATACTGTGCTCTGAGTAAGCTTCAGCATCACTCACAGATGATTGGCAGATCAAAACTGAACCTGTCCATTGCCCTTGAAATCAAACAAATCATGGATCTTAGACTGCGATTTATTTTGAAATATGTCGCTTTGATTCTTTGCTAGTTGATATTCCTTTAACTATAAGAATTATAAGTAGCTCAGAAATTCTAAATCAGATATTAGCTACTGTAAAATTGCATAGCAGCCTCAACAAAAAAAGGATCTGGTTATTTATTTTCTAAACCTATTTGTTTTCTTAAACTATTGTACAGAGTGGACTTATAAAGATTAGATTCTTTCAAAGTGGAACTAATATTTTTAATTTGGACATACAGAGCTCAGATAGAGCTTAATTACAAGTACATAATCACTTGTAAAGCATCATTGAGTATTAATTAACAGATACTCTATAAATATTTCAGTACATTTCCGTGGTTATTTGATTCATTCTGTTTATTAACTTACAGTGTGTGCCAGATTTTTTTCATCTTTTTCTTATGGAATCCTATTGGTAACATCTGATATAGATACACAGAATCATGTAAATGGTTAAATTTTTAGGGTACATAAATGGTCGGGTGAAATCTACCACTTTTCCTGTAGAGTGACCAAGGGGTCTGAAGAATTAAATCACATGATGCTTCATCGCTTTACTTTCAGAATTAGGATGTTAACCTGATAGGTACTACAAATCTGCAACTCTGAATCTGAAAAAGTTCCCTAGTTCAGCTCACCAGATCTCAGGCATCCTACCAAAGCACCTGTTTCCAAGATGGCATTCATGAACTAAGAAAGGAGGTCATGAAAGTATACTCTGACATAAGCTTGTAGACAAAAATTCATAAAGAGTTCACCTTAATTCACATAGAATTACTAGAAAGAAATAAACAGTTCCAAAGTAATACTCAGAGGGCACAAAATTAGGTTCCTGCCATGAACCATCTTTGGGATAAACTCCTTCTTTTCATTGACTAAAGGGATTATTTTTGACTGATGCCTAAATTCTTAAGAACACAACAGTTGCTTTTTGTTGCCTTAAGTTCCTGCTAAAATCAAGCAAACACACAGAAATCTCGAGTCAGTTTCAATCTTACATATTTTAAGATAATTTAGCTAGTCTTCTAAAATTACACGTCCCTGTCCATTGTTATCTTTTAAAAATTAATTACCTTAATTTTAGATGGCTAGAGCTGAACACAGTAAATCCTTTCCTAGCTGCTAAAGTTCTAAAAATCTGCCTGCAAAAGTTTCAGAAAGCTTGAAGTGTGAAATCTGGGCTACCTGAGCCAAGTTCAGGCACAAAGTGAGGTCCAAGACTTTAAACATAAGGAATCAAATATGAATTCTACACTGGGTTACTATTACACTACCATATCTAACATAATGTAAAAAAAAAATATTTTCATAATATTTTATATATTTTAGTTTTTAAAAAATAATATGATTCAGCAGTTTCACATTATTTCTTTTTCTATACAAAGCCATTCAATTTCCATAGGAAAGTATCTCAGATTTCTTTTTCAACATGAAAAATTTTAATTTTTGTTATTTATCATACATAGCTCATATGCTTCATTTTCAGATATTGTGATAGCCTTATAAGGACAATGACATCCTTATTTCTATCTGTACTTCTTTTTCTATATATGTATGTATGTATCTAGAAGCTAGATAACACAACCGGGCCCCATCCAACCTGCACTTGAACACTTCCAGGGATGGAGCATCCATAGTCAATCTGATCAAACTGTTCAGTGCTTCACTACTCTCTGTGTAAAGAATTTCTTCCTAATATCTAATCTAAACCTTCCCTCTCTCAGTTTAAGACCCTTGCCCCTTGTCTTGCCAGTATCTTCCAGTATAAAAAGTCCCCCTCCTTTCTTTTTATATGCCTCCTTAAGGTACTGGAAGGCTGCAGCCTTCAGGCCTCCCTGACCCTTCTCTTCTCCATGGTGAACAACCCCAGCTGTCTCATCCTATCAATTTCTACAGGGAACCTGTGCCAGTGTTTGGTCACCCTCACAGTAACAACAAAGAACTGTTTTCTTACACTGGGGTGGAGTCAATTCAATTTCCTGTATTTCAGTGTGTGGCCATTGCCTCTTATCCTGTCACTGGGTACTGACCACTGAGAAAAGTCTGTCTCCATCATCTTCACTCCCTTGCATGATGTGTTTAGAAACAGGGCTAAGATTTTCCCCTACTTATTTGAAGGGGGCTGTTAACAGATGACTGATTAGTCAAAACCTTTTACTTTTTAGTCTTCAATCATGGGGCATGAATATAGTAATAAGTGTGCAATTTGCTTTGTGAGAAAAGCATTAACAAGCAGATTTGGATATAAGTTCTTATAACACTTAGAAGTTGTCTTATTACATCATTCTTTAAAGATATGCTTTGGAGTTTTCATGAGGAAAAGTGTCTTTGTAATTTAGGATGCTAGTGGATAATATGCTTCACCTCACATTCAAGTTCAGGTCTCAAAAATTTCAGGGGAAAAAAACCAAACCTAAAACAAAACAACACAAAAAGATACAAACTAAAACCCGCTACAGGTCAAAGATCTAAATCAATGTATTATATGTAGTACTTACAATAAAAAAAAAAGGAAAAGTAAACAGATGTGTAGTGGACATTATTAACTTACATTTACACTTTTCCCTTCTTTTTTTTTATCTGAATTGCACACTTTGAAAGTCTAAGCTGGATATCTCTGTGAAAGTTTCATGAGAAAGCAAAGTCGTATTTTGATTCCACATTTTCTTTTAGTAAAAGAAGTATGAAGTGAAACATTAATATGAATTGTTGATAGATTTGACATATGCTGAATCCAAATTAATAGTTTTGTAGGCATTTTCACTTGTTACTATTTTATTAACTCTTTTTTGAGTAAGCAGCCATGAAAAGTGGATATATAATTTTTACTTTTTTTTTATGTTTCTATTATTTATCTTTAAATGAAGCATTTTGTAATCAATTTATGAGTGACAAGTGTCATTCTTGTCCTACTATGAAGTTCCTACAGAATTAGTACAGAGGAACATTTTGGTAAAATATTTTCTGTAACTTAAAAGTATCAAAGTAATGTTAAATATGACTTTTATGTTTTGCCCAGTGCATTGCAAGATGTTTCATTTATATGGTACTAGATACTTAAGTAATTAAAAATTGTCATTGTTATGACTCAGTACTCACGATTTAACAAAAAATTTTGGATTTCTATCCAGAGCTATGCCGTTCATTTGATGTGCAATGTTATCTTTACTGTAACAATTTCCTGAGATGTACAGCATGTAGTATGCTTCCGTAATATTTTTTTTTCTTTTCCCCCATTTCTCAAAAGCAAATAATTGCTAAGCAGCTGTCTAAGGTATGTGGTTATCTAAGCTACATGTGAGTATTCTAATGTAATAATAAAGTACTTATGGACTGTTTTAAAGCACACAACTGAAACTCTAGTTTTCCTGAGGAAGTAGTGACATCTTGCAGAACAGATTTTAAAAAAATAATCACAAAATCCCCAAACAAAAAACACCCTAAAATCCCCAAAATAACAACAACAAAAAAAACCCAGAAACATAACGAAAAAGCACATGTAAGAGGTAGTATAAATACTCTGTAGTATAATAGGATTCTCACAAGCAAAAGAATGAAGAGCTTTTTTCTTCTCTGTTTACAGTGATTTTTCTGCACTTCATCTTTGATTATTGTTTTAACTTGTAGAAAAGAAATTTATTAAGTTTGTTGGTTTGTTTTTTTTAACTATCTTTTTGAAAGTGTCATTGTAATTAGGTTCTTTGTTGTTCTTTCCGGCATGGGTCACTCGGAAAGATATTCAACACAACAGATATACACTCATAGGCATAGAGTTTTATCTCTCATTTAAAGTACTGAATTTCCTCAGTGTTTAGGACTGTTACAGGTGACATGTGTCTTGGTTTATTTTTTCCAAGAAGTAATCAAATGTTTATTGTAAATGTTTTTAAGCTGAGGGCTTTTGATCTCTTCAAGGTCTTTGATGATTATGAAAGAATTTGTCACCATGGAGTTCACAGTAACTCTCCAGCTGCGTATCTGCAAATTCTGATAAACAGTCTTTGTTACACTCCTGTTCCTATTCCATGCTAATTTGTTTTGGTCAGTGTCCTAATAGTAGCTGCTGGTAATTTTAAATATCAAAAGCTAAGGTAACATATGACTCAAATGACTAATTACAAAAGAAATTGCTTATAACTAGAACAAATTAAGTTTAAAGGGTGTCCAGTTCACAGAAAAACTCACGCTTGTGTTTGTACTGATGCTTGTTCAAGAGAGGACTTCAACAGCACAAAATACATAAGCTATGTCTGCTTGTACTGTGGCACTGTTGGTTCCATTTTATAGCCATTGCAAGATGCCTTGATGAAGTCATGCTGTCCTGATTTTTCAAGTATAACATTTGAATTTCTAAGCTGACCACCAACAGCTGTACTTTCTGCATGGATGGTTAGCACAGGAGGATACAAAACTGCTGGCAAATCCAATCCACCTTTGGAAAGTACGAGATATCATAGGGCATGTTCAATATGAACCTTACTAGTTTTGCATCTACATTAACATAATCCATCTAAAAATGTTGTTACTAATGTTTAAATGACTAAAATTAATTATGCTGGCTCAAAGGGCATTTCTGCTCCTACCATTTGTTACTCAACTGTGTGGTATTATTTTAACTCTGGTTAGTAAGCCAGTACCTTGAGATTTCTGTCATTAGACAACAGCCATAAACTGGATTACCTACTGTATCAATGTTATATGACATTCATTGAATCACATGCTTATATAACACTTACAAAATTGCTGAGAGTTTAGAAAGTATAACAGATGAACAGTATGAAAATTAAATACTAGAGTTTGCTTTGTGGATTGTTCATTTTGGTTTGGTTTTGGTTGGGTTTGAGTTTGGTTGTTTTTTTCCCTATCTTTTACTTGTTTTTCATGTCTTTCCTTACTTACAGATAAATAGACATAAAAAATAGAATTTAGTATCTGGCAATGCCTGAATCAAAGGTTAAATTTTTGTGAGAGACCAAGCCTTCTCCTGTAATTATGCAATCATTACTCCTGTAATTATGCAATCATTACATAGTATTTTTATTTAATTTCTGAGATCTAAAAGCCTAATTAAAAGTAATTCTCAGTTACCTGTAGCCACCTTTCTTCCTTAAAAGGCAGATTCAGATGTTATTCTGACATCATTCACGGTCAGAACTCTAACTAAGAATTAACCGGTTCTCTTCATGTATGACTTATAAGTAAATATATTTTTGTTGACTGTAAATCTTAGAAATTATGAGGCAAGGCAAGGATTATCATACTGCCCAATGCTTTTCCTATTTTTTCTCTTTTCTGTCATCATTTTCAGTTACTCTTGCCTTGAAACACCAGGAGCTTCATCTACTGACCAGTCACTTATCCAGGTTCTACTTATCTGCCTAAGTAGCAGTTAAAAATTTGTATAAGTTGATTTATTTTTTTGTTCTGAATATTACACTTTTGTGTTAATATTTACAAGATGGGAAGGATTTTGTCAGTAGAGGCTGAGGAGATAAAGTTCATAAAATTCCAAGAGTTTCTAAGTAGTAAGAGTCTTATAATAAGCAATAGCAATTACAAAACATTACATGAAATTCTAGAAGCTCAAAGAAAACTAAATTTTCTCATTTCTGATTTATGTTTTGATATGTGTCTGAGTAACCTAAAAAAAACCCAAACAAAAAAACCTACCTATTTTTTAAACTCTGTGTTTGAATTCTTATGATTTCAACTACTGTATGCCAGATCTAGATGTATGTGGTATCTATATAAATCATATCCTATTAACAAATTCTCCTATAAGTAAAAGGAACTATTTTTAATGAACAATATCTCCTTAAAAGTTAAGTAAGGATTCAACAAGCTTTGGATGAGTTTTTAAAAATAGGAGGAAATTCAACGTGCTTTGTTAATTTGAGGTATATTATATGTGCCACTGAGCCTATTATTCATCAACATCATATAAATGATATTCCTAGACATAGGAGTCGTTATAATCAAGTACAGCAACCAGAAAAATATGCACATTATATCTTATTTATATATTCACATTTGGCTCATTTGCGCAGTTTATCAAAGACTCGCTTTGCCTGCTTTTTATCTTAAGTGAACATTTAGCTACATAACATTTTTTATATAGCAGTAAAATATCATTTTAAAACCATGCTATTATCTCTGTCTTTATCCTTCAAAAAAAGAATGAGATAAAAAAGAGTAGAATGTAATGGAATATTTAATGACAGATTAAAGTTGCAAAGAAGTTGAAATACATGGGACATGTTACAGTATATATATCTATTAGGACTATGAGAAAAATTAGACGCATTTTTTACCCAAGAATCTGAGTGAATGTTCATAGTGAGTTTAGCATTGTTAAATACTCTATCACTGAAAGTGATAAAGTTTTCTTGGGTATAGGAATACAATTCAAGCGAAAATTATTGGATGGCCTGAAAGCAAGAATTCTGCTTCATGACAAGATATAAACAGGCCCAGAGTGTATCTTTTTCTGATATAAAACAACAATATTTCTCGTGGAAAATTAAACACAATGATCTACCTCTGAGGGGAAAATATTTTCCTTACAATATTTTCCTGACGATATTCTTTTTCTGGATTATCTCTCTCTGTCTCTCTTTCTGCTTAATCTGGAAAAAAGATTCTTGTATTTTGGTCTTCATGGAACGTCTCCCCATCCTCAGTGAATGCTTTAAAATTCATACTCAAAAGATGTGCACCTCATCATCTGGATATCTCACCACCTATTAGACACCAGATCTGTAATTTTTGGGTCAGAACCACCTTGTGGGGTGTGTGTGAAGGAGGAAGGGGTGGGTTGAACCTCATTGGGGTGAAGTGGCATCATATACCTCATGGGCCCCTGGATCCCACATGGGGAAGGCCTGGAGTAGCTGTCAGTCACAAACAGCACGGGAAAAGTATAACACACCACACCTCCTACAGTCCTTCACACAGCTCAGATTGGCAGGGACAGTGAGGACACTGCCCCTCACCCTGGCCTGGAACTCCAGAATGGCCATTGGGTCAGAGACCCCACCTAGGGGAGGTTGACCACAGGGACCAGAGCAGATAAAACCAAAGGCATGTGTTTGCCTCATGTCGTGGCCCTGCCATTGGACACGTGAGAGCTGGTCTTCCACAAAGTTTCAGTGGTAGCTATATAATCTGTCTCATCCTCTTTCTCCTCTCTTCTTGCTCCCTCTGCTTCTCTTTTTTTATTCCTTTCTTGACGCTTTGGGTGGCTTGGAGCTGGAGGGATTGGATTTTAAGTGTTGTGGATGGATTGGATTTTAAGTTTTGTGAAGGGATTGGATTTTGACTTAAGTGTTGCGGATTAGTGTGTGCTGGGTCAGTATCGTGGTGGAACATTTTGTCTAGCTTGTGTGGTGCCCTTTTGAACTTTTACCAAATTCCCTTATTTTCTTCCCTTAATTATCAATAAAAATAGCTCTTGGGAAAAACTCTGTAGCTTATTCTCTTGATGCTATTTCAAGGCATTAAAGAACCCTATATCTATATTTTAAAGTAAAACTCCTGACTCAGCCCATGAGCCTGCACTAACCTACACCAAGTTGCTTCAAAAAATCTTATTCTATAAAGTTCATTTCTGAAGTCTCTACACCATACTAAGTGCGCCTACTCAGGCATAACTTCCTGATTCGTCACATTTGGGATGTAGACTGTTTTTCTTTTCTCCTCAAAGCCTCTGAGGATGGAAATGAATAAGGTTTTCATGTGCTCTTTTTACATGATGGTAAGAAATTACTGTTTTGCACCCACATTGATTCAGGGTAAAGTGCAGAAGTAGTCCTTGGTGTGTTAGACATAGTTTTCTCTCTTCCTTGATAGAGAGACTAGTCTCAGAGTTTAAGTTTCTTAAGCAGTGTAATTATCCATCACATTTTCTTCGAGCTGTGACTAGGAAATCCACTGAGATCTAAAATAATGTTTCCACAGTAGCAGAAACACAGCAATCATGTAAAAAGAAGTCTTTAAAGAATTTAGAAAACATTGTTTGAGAGGAGATTCTGATTTATTAGACAGCTATCTAAATATAAACCAGCACTGAAAGCACAATATAATTTCTGTTTTATTTTCTTTCTAAGTCTGTGATGAAGGGAAAGATTATGTTTGAATGACAAGTAGGATTTTAATGTTAGTGTAAAGCAAAGGTGCTATTTAATAAGCTTATCATCCAGGTATACCCTCCTGTTTTATTTTGAATATCCAGGACAATTAACACTTTTGAAAAAAAAAGATAAAAAAAAAGAGAGAGAAAAATTATCAGGTACGAACTCAGTTCCTATAAATAAATTTACCTGGTTGCCAGATTTATTGGGGTTTTAAAATAATGTTAAGACTATTGAATTTCATGGTGGCTGTTAAAATTATATAATTTTGACAAATACAGTTTTGCTTCCTAATTATAAATCTCTAAATGTCCTTCTAACTAAAAGCAGTGGGAGAATGAGGGAGCTTAAATTGTATTGATCTACATGTTACTGTTAATTATGTTAAAATGAAAGAAAGACAGGAGGACTGATCATCTTTCTGAAGAGCATAGAGATAGATCACAGAAGACATAACTTCTGAATTTTTCTTAAGGCATTAAAAAGCTGGGATTCAAGTCTTTTTAACTTCAGTACTTATCATATTCTTGTGATCAGAATGTACAAAAAATAGATGATGATAAAATCCTTAGTAATACATTCATTACTCCAGAGGTTATCCCTTCCTCTTACAATCCCCTCAAGCCCTGCTTCTGTCTGAATTTTAAACATGATGATCCTGTAGCCTGACCTAAGTCACACATTTGAAATTCAGTATATCCTGAATAATTCATTGTATTGATGAGCACTGGTGTTTAAAATAAAATAGATAATGCTTAGGGTCATGAACCTCCTCTTCATAAATACATTGGGATTGCATAAATGTTAGTTGAGGGCTCTGCTACACAGACAGAAGAGCAGTCAATTCTAATTCTGGAGCTGCTCAGACTTTTAGCCTGAGTCAAACTCTGGTGACACATTGCCTTGGGATCTTGGATGTGCTTGATCGTTTATCTTGTAGGCTTGCATGGCAGGTTCAGTGGCATTTATTAATTATTCTGGTAATCTGAAAAAACTATAAGAAAAATAATGAGGAAGCCTTTAAAATATTAGGGAAATTGTGCTTTCATCTGCTCATGAAATATCATGGGAATGATAATATGCAAATAAAAAGTTAAAACTGTAGACAAAGCTTTGCCAGTGCATTAAGTCCGATGGAAGCTGCACCAGTGGCATCATGTTGATGTTTACTAACAAAAAGTTTTACTTGTGGTTATTTAGTACATATATCTTTTTGGCAGTCAGTGAAATTATGTCTTTACTAGACAAATCCTTCACGCTGAGTAAAGACATATTACATAAAAAGTGGGATGGGGCATATGTGTAAAGCAACATAAAATCTTCTTTTAAAGGTGGGTTTTTTTTCTGAGACCATCTGTGAAGAAAAGGCACATGTTCCCTTAAGGTTGTCTGAGAGCTTGTCCAAATGGGATACTAAGGAACAGGGGGAGGCAAAAACCTTATAACAGAGACACTACCAAGAAACAAACTTGGTAGTTTGTTTCTTGGGAAAGAAACTGAGTCCTCAGCTCTTCCTCAGCAATTCATCTGTTCCCTCCTTAGGGATCACCCTATATGGTTTTTTTCACTCTTCTCTTCCATAATACTGTACAGTAAAAGTTTCTCACCCAAGCCTACCCTGCCCTAGCGCTTTGCCTTGTTGGTTTTGTTTGTTCATTTGTTTTTCCTAATGAACCTTTTCAATCCACTGGTATTCACAAAGCAGCAACTGAGGAGTGTGTTATGATGAAGATTTACAACACTTTGCTCTTTTTGATGGATACTCAAGCAAAAATAATTTTCTTTGCTTGTTGATAGCTGTCAACAGTTGTCACTACACCATGATGAGAGTATCTGAGTCTTCTAATCTTAATAGATTTTCTTTAATCCTTTTTGGTATTATTTTTCCTTCTCTCTCACATAATTTATTTTTTATTTAAGATTGAATTTCTATTTTATTTTTGATGTAATGTAGTATTGAATTTTGAATATAATGTTGAAATTTTCATTTAGATAATCTTCTAAAATCTGATATATAACATAAACCATTATATTTATTATTACTATTCCCCCACTGTGCCTAAGTCACTAAGTAGGGAGAATTTCATAATCTCAGAAAATGAAGATTTCACTGTAAAATATTTCTGTGCCACTTCTCTGCATATATCTAGGTTTACCCTTCAATTAGTAGTTTGTGACACAGCCTCTGCTCTAGATCAAAGATCTCAGTAAAAGTTTGTATATTTCTGATAAAAGCATAACCTATGCTTGGGTTTTGTGGTCAAGCATTTTATTAACCCTCTCTAACCCTAAGCTATATGAGAGCTAATAATAAATCCTTATCTACTATGAACACTGAATAGTTTTCAAAGATATCACCCCATTTTCAGTGCCAGTTTCCTGCTTTTTTATTATAAGTCCTTCCTTTATTATAAGTAACTTCTGTCCACTACATTACCAGTCAGCTTTTTTAAAAAAATCACAGAAGATCAACGCTATATGTTCATCTCTCTCTATATATATATAAACATTCTTGTTTAAGAGCATGTAATCTATCTTTATATCATACTTACATTTTATCAATAACAACTTAAAATTTATTTGTAGATTATTCCTGGACATAGGACTTAGTAGTGATTTCTGTTCAACCCTGCCAAAAACACCCCCTTCAATCAAGATCTCACCAATAGCATTTGAGATGTTAATTATATATCTAGAGCACATTTTGTTCATATTGTGCTATGCCAGTTTTGTGTGTGTGTACAGGTGTTTTTAATCAGAGGTTTTGCAGGAAGAAATCAAATATTTAGCAAACACCCTACATTTGTGAGTTGAATTTATACTCTCATAAAAAAGCAAATCAAACTGTTTTGACAAGACTTATTTTTTTATTACACAGTTTGACTGGCATTAAGTATATTACTCTTCTTTAATTCTTAGCCAGAATATTCTGAATCAGTTTTGGTATTATAATCTCCAGGACCAGTGTTGGATTAACTAGTTTAGAGTTACATGATCTCACTACTTCTTTTGCATTGTGGTACAGTATTAGTACTCTTCCATTAGAAGTATATCTTGAATGAATTAAAAACTTCATGAAAGCATTTGCCAGCATTACCGCTTACCTTTTGAACTCAAATTGTGCTTCATGAAATGTTTAATGCCTTGGAAGCCTTTAGCATAGGCTGACTTTCCCACTGATATTGCAGTGGGTCTCGCAGAGGATCAAAGATAGTTATAATTTTCTGATGTTCTGTGTTTCACTTCAAAAGGACAAACTATTTTTTAATAGATGACTATGTATTGTCAGGTTGTGCAAAACCCATTCTTGAATATCAGTGTGTCGTGTAATCATTATCTCTCAGCCTGACTGCAGAAAAGATCCTGAGTTTAGGTAATCTGATATTTTTTCTTATTCCTGAATGCATTCTATGTTAGATAATTATTTAAAATGCAAAAACTAAATGTTTGCTGTGCTGGCAACACACAATACAGAATATATACAAAAAGTTTCTGCATAAATCTATGTTCTACTCTATTTTTAGCTAGCACTCTTCAGACATGTAAGAATTCCATAGCTGTTTTAAGTGGTAGTCATTTTCCAAAGTAGAAGATTCTCATCTATTATGGAGATGATTTTCAAATAATTATTACAGGAACTGACAGAGAACAATGGCTGCACTGCAGCTGAAATAAATGGCCTTCCCTATCGGTGATTTTAGAATACTGGTTATAAAAAATAATTTTCCTGACATTTGCATGGAAAACTCAGATCTCACTCTGATGATAAATATATCTCATGGGTTCGTCTTCTCAGACAAGCCTTGGGGATACATTAAAATGAAACAATGGGATTTTTGTTTTGACATTGTTTAATTTATTTCAGTTTTTTCTTCTAGAAGTCATAAAGTTTTCAAACACAAAACTAATCAAGCATATAATTACGGGTCAATTTCAATGTAGAGTAGTGAAATCAATGCATATGTTTGACTTTTTCTTTGTTAGAGGCTAAAGGACACAAAAAAGAATAAGCACCAAGTGTCACATATGAGAAGGAAAGATTCTCAAGTTAGGTTTTAGTCTGTAAAACTTATTTAAGAATTCCACCAGTAATAAATTTGTTACGTTAAAAGCTGTTCATTTTTTGATAGAATTAATTTCTTCTTTGATAAAGTTAGTCTAGTTCTAGGCCTATGTTTTCAGAAATTATTGATAATAAGATTTTTTTTCTGCATATTGTTTTGCAATTATATTTAACTAATTTGTTACCTTTTATTCTAAATATCCCTTACTCAGTGAGTGGTATATAAGCCAGAAAAATAAACATAAAATGAACTGTAGTATAGTATGAACATATACAACTTAGCAACCCAATGACCACTGAAGCACAAAATTTATGGAACTAGAGTTGGACCACAACCATTGCTTGCCTTAACAGTTTACTCTTCAATCTCATCCTCTGTATGTGAGGATAAACTAAGGTTCCAAAAGGAAAAAAAAAAAGAATTAAAAAGGAATAAGAAAATAATGTATTTGAAAATGTATATTTTTATGGTAATAATGAAAGAAAATATAAAATGGGGGGATATATTAACTCTTTACATAGAAAAGAGAGAGCTTTTTTAAAGTTTTGTAGGCTACACATTTATACTGCCTCAGTTTGTGCATACCTTAAAAAGATGTATTTTGGGAGCATGCTGAGGGCTGGAAATCTGTAGTTATGTCTTGGCATTTAATGTTTGAAGTTTGACTCCCAAAAAACTTAGTTCCTTAGTTCATGAGTCATTTTAGACATGGTTTAATAACACTCATACACAGAGACGAACCAGCCACTGGTCCTGGTCGTACTTTATGTTATAAATTAGATCCTTGCAGATCACTTAGGAATGTTTTCACCCATATGCAAATCTGTATACTTCATTTCATTCATTGTGCAACCTGCTCTAATATTTTTCTTTTTTGTGTGGATTTTATGTTAATTTAAGGAGAAAAAGAATTAAAAAGCTTTTCTGAACAGTTAAATAGTTAGAAGTTTAGAATTAGAAGTTTATTTCAAAACAATATGTAGGTTTTATATATATATTTAGTATTGTCATTAATGCAACACATTCACATAAGTTTTTCAAGTCATGCAGAAAGGAGTGTGATAGAATCTTACACACATCAATTATCAGCACTTGTGCAAAGCATCTGACACTGTCCCAGATGACATCCTTTTCTCTAAACTGAAGAGACATGGATTTGATGGATGCACCAGCTGGTAGACGGATGCACCAGCTAGTAGATAAAAAAATTTAGCTGGACAGTCAAACTCAAAGAGTTGCTCGATGTCCAAGTGGAGTGGACCAATAGAGACCAGTGATGAGTGACATTCCTCAGGGGTCAGTACTGGGATCAGCACTGTTTAACATCTTTGTCGGTGACATGGAAAGTGAAGCTGAGTGCACCCTCAGCGAGTTTGTCAATGACACCAAACTGTGTGGTGCAATCAACACACTGAAGATAAGGGATGCCATCTAGAGGGACCTTGACAAGCTTGAGAGGTTGACCTGTGTGAACCTTACAACGTTAAACACGAGCAAGTGCAGGGTCCTACTCCTGGGTCAGGGTGATCCCAAGTACAAATACAATCTGGGCAAAGAAAGGAAGCTCTGGGGAGAAGAACTTGGGAATGTTGGCGGACAAGAAGCTCAACAGGACCTGTCAGCACTTTCAGCCCAGAAAGCCAACTGGATCCTGGGCCAACAGGTTGAGGAATGTGATTCTACTCCTCTACTCCCCTCTAATGAGATCCTACCCGAAGTACTGTGTCCTGCTCTGGAGGTCCCAACAAAAGAAAAATGGGGTTCCGCTGCAATGAGTCCAGAGGAGAGCTAAGAATATGACCAGAGGGCTGGGACACCTCTCCTATGAAGACAGGCAGAGAGAAATTGTTCAGGCTGGAGAAGAGAACATTGAGGAAACTTTAATAGCAGCCTTCCAATATCTAAAGGAGGACTACAGGAAAGCTGGAGAGGGACTTTTTACAAGGGCATGTAGTCATAACACAAGGGGGAATGGCTTGAAACTGAAAGAGGGTAGGCTTAGATTGGATACTAGGAATAAATTCTCTACTATGAGGATGATGAGCCACTGCAACAGAGACAACTGTCCAGAGAAGTTGTGGATGCCCAGTTCCTGGCACTATTCATGGCCAGGTTCAATGGGGCTTTGAGCAACTTGGTAACCTGGTATAGTAGAAGCTGTACCTGCCCACAGCAGGGGGGCTGGAACTAGATGATCTTTGAGATCCCTTCCAACCCAAGTGTAGTAGTTTAGTCTAGGCCTTCCTTGGTGATCAGTTTGTAAGCAAGGAAGTGCCCAGATTTACCCAGTATTCCCTACAATTTTTACGTAAGCCAGGGTATAAGAAGAAAGGAGAGGCCTTCGCCACTCTTTCCTTCCGGTGGCTTTGGAGGTGGGGGTTTCCCTGCTGTTGAGTCTGTCATGTTGGGGAGTGAGGCCTGGTAAGGCCTTGCTGACCTTGAGAGACGGAGGTTGCTGGTGGTCGTTCCAGCATGACTTTTTGTTGTCCCAAGGAGAATAGTAAGATATTCTTTTGCTAATTCTTTTAGTTGCTAGATCTTGGGCTATCGATCGTGTATATTTTATTTCGATTTTGTTCCTTTTTTCCTTTCTCCCTTCCCTTTCCCTTTTCCTTTTAAAATTCTACAAATATTTCAATTGTATATAAATATAATATAAATGTAAATATATTTATATATATTGCTTTAGGTGCCTCTCTCTCGTTTTGGTTCTCTTGGTTTTTTCCTTTTCCCTTGGTTTGAGGGTGGGGGGAGCTCTTGTGATGAGCTTTGGAGAATCTATGATTTTCATCTATCATGCAGTAAACTCTGTTTTAAATGTGGCTGGTCTTTGGGTTTTCAGTTTTTTGGGAGGGTTTTTTTGTTGTTTTGTTTTGTTTTGTTTTTTGTAAATTGGAAGACTGTGTCTGGTGTAATTTTCATCTGATTTATTAAAAATAAACACAGCTTCTCTATCTATCTGAAGCTTATATGATTTTCATGTACTAGAGTTGTATTTATAATAGCTTCATCTTCATTCACTTGGAACAGATGGAAAAACATCTTTGATTACTGGATTTTTCTGTGTTGCAGACTGCAGGGCTAGAGACCCTGTTTCTTACTTTTTCTAAACAGTAAAGGAAAGTTTGCATAGAAAAGCTGCACAGAATCTGTTTGGCATATTTGAAATGGATGACTTTTTGAGTCTGACAGTTTCTGTGCAGTTCTCCTATGTAATTTTTCCTTAAACATTGTCAGAGCAGTAGGAACCAAGGTCTCCAAACTCACAGTATCTAAGGTACTAAAAGCAGATAATCAAAAAGGCTTTTCCAATCTGTTCCTATTGAAAGAATAGTTAACTATTCTAGAATGGCTGTAGCATATAAAAGCAGTAGATAGCACAATAAATTCTTCATTGATAGATGCTTGATGACAATGAAATTATGTAAAACTGTATCTCCTGCTGTGCTATACATACACAAGGAATGTTTGTACATGAAGAGCAGAAAAAGTAAGGTTATAAAGTATGGCAAAATAAATACTCAGCTTCTAAGAAGCTAAATGAACCAAAGCAATGTTAACTCTGAGCATTTGACAACTTGATCTCTCTATCACCCTGAGCAGCATAGATAGAGGGGAGGTTTAGGAAAAAAATGAAAATCTGTAAAGGAACATTATAGCATTTGTTCACACTATGAGTTGTCAGCAATTATGCATAATTTAAGATTGCAGCCTCTAACAATTTAACCATGCTTTTCTCTGCTCGAGGAGCTGAATTTTCTGTGTCCCTGATGAGATTATATTGGCACTAGCAGCATCTTGTAAATAACCCATACTATCCCTCCACAGAGCCCAAATTTAGATTTCACAGATTACTGCCCTAAATTACAAGTGCTGGTCTGCCCTACTGTCATAGGAACATTATGTGATCCAAGTTTGTTAATTAAAGAAACATTGTGAAAATACAAATAGCATCAAAGTCCCCTTTGGCATGTTGGTGTATAATGTTAAAATTATTAAACACTGTCAAAATGTTCTTAAAATGTAGCAATCCCTTTGGTCTTTTTTCTCTTCTTTCTGAGGAAAATCTAGTTTATGTAATGCTCAGTACTATGCACTATGTTGTCTTGGTGTTAAAAGAGAGTGATTCCAAATGTCAAGGGGATTTTTGCAAGGAAACATTACATTTATGTGAAAGAAATGGGAACCAGTTGAGGATTTCAGCAAAGACAGATGACTGGTACATTTTATATAATTCACAAAAGAAAGAAACAAACGAAAACCTAACCAAAGGCAAGCCACCCTGATCCTAAACACTTGTCTTATTTTTAACCTTGAGACTTTTTGTCTGTTTTTTTGGTTTTTTTTTTAATGGAAAGGATATACTATTATAAAAAGAGGAGTCCTTTGTGAATGGATTTTTTGTTGTTGTTGAATGAAACTGAAGTATACAATATGACATGCTCTAAGAGTTCAGTCCTTAAACTGCCACAATAGTGAACAATTTTCTCTTTGTGTCATGATTTTTTTTTCATTAGAAATGTTTTTCTCATGTGCAACATGTTGGCAAACTTTGGAGTAGAGGGTTGGTCGAAATATTAGATTAAAACCCATGAAAATTCAATTAAATTTGTGCTTACACAACAATATTAGGACATCAAATGAAAATAGTACTACTACCATTAAATTAAGAAACTTGAAGCAATTAAGAAAGATGTCATTTTTGAGTGATGTTGTGATTGGAAACCAGTAGAAATTGAGAAATCAGTATTATGAAAAGGACAAACTTCAGTCTCACATATGGAAGTAGATTCATAATTACTGTATTTATTAGTGACATTATTTTTTAATGCTGTGCTCTTATAATGAGCTCAGAAGCTTTGCTATTTCATAGAAATATTCACTTATTCAAAAACAAATGCCAAACAGGTAAATGTGAGCTCACACAATCTCACACAATACCAAAGAGCCGTGCTGTGACAGAAATACTATTTTAAGGTTTTCTTGCTTCCTGCTCTGTACTACATACTAAAATAATTACTTTTCTGGAAAAAAATCTGAAATTATATAAATTATTTTTTAACCCCCACACACAGTTTCTCAGAATGTGTACCAGTTTCTGCCTGCTGGCTGAGGTATCAAAGTCCTTGAAAGGAATTATCAACATCAAGATGTCCCACATTTTCTCCAGGAGGTACTATACATTAACACAGCCTGAAAAATTTCTCCTTAAATCACCTTAGGTTGTAAAACCCAGACCACATTCTGCTTATGTTAATCACGAAACCCACTCTGATAATTATTTTATTGAAATCATTACAGCATTCAATACTGTAGAAGACACAGTGACCTGGAGTGTTGTGTGCCCCTTTTGTTTAGTAACTCAGCAATACCCCAACTCATTCAGGCTGCAGGATGACACAGCTCATTCACTCAATGTGAAAATGAAAGTCTGACCCAACATCTCGCAGGTGGATGCTTAAGTCAGAAGCTTATAAAATTGATTATAGCTGAAGAGCCAGAAGATTGTTCTCTCTTATGCTGCCTTGTTGAAATACCTTCACTTTTCATGGGCCAGAGAACAAGACTATGACTGTATATTCCAGGAGCTAAAATATGTCTTTTCTTGTCCAGAAAAAGGACACAGGAATGCTATGTTGTTAAATAAGAGAGATAAGGACATATCTCTGGCTTTCAAGGATATGTAACATAGGTTATCTTATGTTCACATTTCTGTTCAGATGCTCCATTTTCTAACAGATGTGTCTCAGTGGCCCAAAGAAGGTCAGAAAGCAAGCTAATGTCTGTGCAGTGTCAGCAATCATGGCACTCAAGCTCACTTTCTCTCTCTTACTTAATAGCATAAATATAACCTCAGATTCCCTATAAGGCTCAAAAGCATTTTAAACCAATCTTTAACAAATATTCAGCAAAGTAAGTATTTTCCATAAAACTGGGTACTAAATCTCCTAAGATATACGGATATATTCTCCCTCTGGCAAATGTAATAATTCTTAACAAATATTTGATAAGAAGGTTTGGATGCAAGTTAGTCCAAGCATTCCTTTGAGATGCTGAATATTCAAGTCCCAGTCAACTACAGAAGAAGTAAGACCTTACCCTGGCTTTGCCACAACCACAGCTGAGTGCTCTGACCCTTAGAATATACATATAATCTTTTTCTAGCTTACACCTGAAAAGTGGGTGATCAAAATGCCTCTGTCTCAGTAGAAACAACTATAGCTCCAAGTTTTGTTTATAACCCTGATTGAGAAAGACAGAACTGATGCTTCCTACTCTTCAACTTTTCCATTGGAGAGGTTGTGTGGCCAATTACTTAGATAGAATATTTCTAAATTTTGCACTTAACAAGCCACTTCCACATCAAAATGTATTTCAGATATCCACAGTTTAATAGGTCTTTTCATTCAAGAACCACTGACTTGTTAAACATTGTTGTTTCAGGATCCTAGTGGTTAAATTCTCTGTCAGCTACACTCCCCCCAAACTATTAGCTATATTCTTTTTTTCCCTATAGCAGAAGAAAACAACAATGTTTTGATTTAATTTTTCTATTGGTTTCTCAAAAAAAATTTGAAATTCCTTTTGTACCAGACACCAAAATCAATTTGAGTTTTTCCACACTGCCTCCCCCTGCAGAATACACTGTTAATTACCAGGAGAACTAAACTACAGCACATTAATGTGGGAAATGACTACTGAACACTTTTGTGTTAATCAATTCAGAATAAGTAATGAATCCCTTAAACTCCAAAAGACTAATTTAACAACAAGGACATAGCCAAAAACATGCTGGTCTAGGAACCACTGACTTGGACTGATATACCCTGTTTTGCTTCAGTGAAATCTAGACCCTGTAATACCAGAGAGAAATCACAAGGCATTTGTACACCAGCAGAGTGCAAAGAGTTTCAAAAGACAAGGATTATTCTTCATTTAACACCACCCCTGGCTATGCCTGCATGTATATTTCAGCTAATGCAGCTTCTTTACAGCTCTTCTTTAGTTAATGTATTCTGATTGAACCAATCTACAACTAAGATAGTAAGAAGTGATTCTCCTATGATTAACTGAGCTCAGAATATCACAGTCAGCATAAAGTATACTCCATAGAAAGTTTTTTCCTCACAATTTTATCTTGTTTAATGTTTTTCAGTGCTTTTTTTAATTCAAGTATTGGCAGTTGAAATTGTCATGAATTTTCTTGACAAAAAAAAATGTGTTAAAAAGTTTGCACAAACAAATCAGGAGAACTTAATATTTTAAATGGATTAAAAAATAAATTAATATTTTTAGAAGGCTATCTTTGCTTCTACCTAATGTTGGAAAACATATTATTGAATTCACTTTCATAATTAATTGTCCCTAGTAAATAATTTAATTCTTTTTCTACAATTTGATAGTAAAAAAAAATTATTTAGCCATCTGTGTGCCCAGGTGGCTAAGAAGGCCAATGGAATCCTGGCCTATATCAAAAATAATGTGGTCAGCAAGACTAGGGAGAGAATTTTTCCTCTGTACTTGGCACTGGTGAGGCCACACCTTGAGTACTGTTTGCAGTTCTGGGCACCTTATTTAAGGAAGGATGTTGAGGTGCTAGAGTGAGTCCAGAGGAGGGCAGCAAAGCTGGTGAAGGTTCTGAAGCACAAGTACTATGAGGAGAGGCTTAAGGGAGCTGGTGGAGTTTAACCCAGAGAAGAGAAGGCTGAGGAGTGACCTCATCGCTCTCTACAACTACCTGAAAGGAGGTTGCATCCCAACGGGGTTTGACCTCTTCTCCCAGGCAACTAGTGACAAGACAAGAGGACATAGTTATAACCTGTGCCAGAGGAGGTTTAGGTTGGATATTAGGAATTTCTTCACAAAAAGGGTGATGAGATATTGGAATGGGCTGCCCCAGTGATTTCAGTGGTCTTTTCCAACCTAATTGATTGGACAAGAAATTGAAAATAATTTTGCCTCATTACATTGCAAGATACTAGAACTTAAAACCCCCCCAAACTGTGTTATCACTGAATACATTTTATAATTGCCAGAGTTGTATCATCTTATCCTTTATTTTTTTCCATTTAACTTTCCAGTTCCAAAAAAACCAGCGTTTATATCAACATCCTTAATGCCGGATCTACATATTTTTTTCTATTTTTACAGAACAGAAATATATACCTTCAGCATTGAGTTGTCATATTTGTGATGCTATGCAACTTCCATAAACAAATTCCATACCTTATGACATGATGCTCAGCAGCTGAGGAGGGGAAGGTGTGCCTGGAGGTCATTGCTCAAATATTGGCTGCGTACGGTTGGTTGGTGGTGAACTATTATTTTCATTTGCGTTACTTGTCTTTCTTGGGTTTTATTTCTTTCTCTTGGTATGGACAATTTTTATATTTCAAAGCTAGCTTTGAATCTCTGTCTGTGGAATTTTTATTTCTAGATGCAACAAATAGCTGAGATGAGCAAGCTGTTGGGCTTTGTAACACATCCAGTGAGTTTTTGCTGGCCAGGAAGGTGTCAGTCAGGTTGGGATGGGTCAGACCCTATTACTCTTTGAAAGAGGATAATCCTCAGTATTGCTGAGTTTCCATCTTCTGATTTTCTGTTTTTCCCTTAAAATTTTTGATTTTTTTCATGTTAGTCTTTATCCTCTTCAGCTGCTTAAGTACCCACACTTCAACAGTGTCACCATAGCTTGCAATTTTACATTTTCTTATCTTGCATGGCTCTAGTCTAGGTACTTTCTCCTAGCTTAGCAGTTTTCCCAGATGTCTGAGCCAAGGTTATACTGTTGTGCTATATGAAAACAAGGTCGCAAACAGCTGAATCTCTGACAGGAGGCTTGCAATTTCATTTTCTTCAGAATAAATAATAAAGAAACCTTAACCTCTAACTTAATAAAACCCAATTAATCTGCGAGAAGGAAAGGATCTCCAGGGAGATTAAGTCATATGATAATTAAAAAGCTCAGAAAATGCTTCATTCCTGACTTCAAGCACTGAAGTAAACGACTTGCATTTATCTGAAAGAAACCCACCTGGTAATCACTTATGATGGAAATCTAAGACATTTTCAGGTGTACATAAAAATTGAAAAATTCCACTGAGGCAATTCACTATTGAAAAGAAAAAAACCCAAGTCAAAAAAAAACACAACACCAAAGCAAGCAAGAGCAACAACACCACTACACAGAAAAAAGCTCCTCACTCTAAGCATACCTGAAATAACTTTGTCTAGAGTTTATTTACCTAATGTACTTGAGAAATGAGAAAGGATAGGATAAAATATAAACAATTAATGAAGACAAAGTTTTAAAATATGACTATTAAAGTTCTTCTCTAACAGGTGTTCCTTTTCTCACATAATGAAAAGGGATCCCTTCAACAAACTGAAATGCAGGAAATTACAAAAATTAGAATGGAAATTATTTTTTTCACACAGGATGAAATTAATTCCATGTAACTTCCACTGTTGTAAAAGCTGATTTTCCCAAAAGGGACCTTGGTGGAATTTTCATTGCTTAGTCAGCAGAAGACAACTGAAAATTGTATTGCTGAGTTCTTTTTGCAAGGAAAAAAAAATGTATTGTAGGGTGAATTAAGGTAAAAGCTTATGGATAGACTGAAGAGTTTAGACAAGGAATCTGAATTATGTGAAACATTCTGACTTGTAAGAAAAAAATAGAAAAATTATGCAACTAATCTAAAAGGAAGCATTTGAGGAGGAGTTCAGTGCTCCTGGCTATGCAAATAACTTCGGAACCATATGTATTTTCCAACTACAGTGAAGAACTGCAAACAGCCACAAACAGTAGACTACAAATTACCCACCACTACTAGACTAGTTATATGGACTACTCCTCAAATTTCCGATGGTTCATGTCCTAACTGGGTCATGAGTTTGCTTTCCTTCATGTTTACTGCTTGTCACCATTCCAAATTTCCCTTTTTCTGTGAGGGCCTGAAAGTTTTGGAACAGGCCTTAAATATCAGTGCTAGGGTTTGTTTAGAATTATATTTTAAAACACACTTTTTCTAGTAATAAGATAAGGATAAGACATTTGTTCTCTTATATCAGACAAGTTTTTTTCAGGTTATACTTTATTCCATAGCACCCTTCAGGCACAGAACCTTCATTCATAATTTTTGATTTGCAGAATATAGGTTGGTGACAGTCAAATGTGGTCTATTTAAAATTGCCCCATGGTCTTTATGAAGGCAATTTGACTTAGCTGAGAAATTATCCCCACATTATTAAAACATCAAATAAAATAAATATAATTTACTCAACTGTGAGAAGATATTATTCCATTAGGAACTTGGATGTCTCAGACTGTGAAACAGAAGATCCTATTTAGCCCCTTGATTAGATAATATGATAATCTGTTAATATTTCAATGTTGTATAGTTGAGAACTAGTGACTCTAGATGAATCTATTCGTTGATTGTCTATTAGCCAAATGAGAAAAGTGTGACATTCAAATATAATAGGAAAATTGAAAAATATTGAATATAAAATTTTAATAACTCCAACAATAAGTAGATTTTTGGGAGGGGGGTAGGGTGTTGACTCCTACTGCCCATCAATGGCCATTTCACTGACTCTGGGACTGTCAACCAGCATTTTTATTCTAAATAGTATTCAGAATATTAGTGTGATATTAGTGATTGGATCAGTAGCTCCTTCCCAAGAAATCTGAGTCAAGCTAGATTCTCAGAAGAATCTAAATAGGCCTGATAATGACATGAAAAGAAGAGCAAACTGGCAACTTCATTCAACTGGCAGCTTACAGAGGTAAGAACTGGGGTCTCCAGAAAACTGACAACTACTAAGGTTAGATATCTGACTAAATCTCTCCTCATTGTGACAAAAGGAAAATGCAAAACCTGCTGAGCAAGAAGTAAGTTGAATGGCAAAAGACTGAAAAAGTTCTGCTGTCTTGAAAACAGTAACCTTCATCTCTGCAATCTTTCCAACCTAGTGCTGAAGTTTCAAGTTAGATTGTACCATTTCTACATAGGTCTTAGTTAAATTGTACCTCAGTTTTGGCACCACCATGGATGTCACTTTCTCCAACTCTCTCATAATTTCCCCAGCTTCATTCTTGAATCCAGAAACCTTTCCACTTCAGTGATCTTAAGAGAAATTATTGCAATTAGAACAGCTCAGCTGCTGCCAATCATAGTACAGGTTGCAGCAGACTTTTTCATTATTTCAGTGTTTAAACAGTAGATTGGAATGTGATTGGAATATTTAGGGCTGGAAGTGGGATTAGAGGGGTTTTGTTGTGGATTTTGGAGTGTTTGTTTTTTGGCTTGTGTACGGGGGGGTTTTTGCCTTTTTTTTTTTTTGTTTTCACTAGCTAATCACTTTAGAACAAGAAAGCATATTTGGAGTGAATCATCTAATTGTCTGTTGGTCTGGGCTTGGTTCTCATCGTGGCACAGTCTTAACACCATGAACAGGGTTTCCTCTGTGTGTAATGAACTAGAAGCACACCAAATATGTTCCACACTGAAGTGGACATTGAGTCTACAGCAGGAGATGAGAGGTTGGTGGGAAGCTAATAGTGTACTTACTGTGATAAAATGGATATAAAAAAAGCAGCTTTTCACCTCACACAATCACTCCTATTGCTTTGCACAATGTGCTTATATAAATGAGTTGTAAGACATAAACGCTCCTCAGCAGAGCAGAAGTCCATAATGCACTCAAAACATTTCTGATCTCCTGTGACATTGAGCACATTTACATTGCTGAGGGGAATGAGCTCAAACACAGGAACTCTGATTGTTCAAAAACTTTAGCTGCAAATTTACGTCCTACTTCTGGTTTTGATGAATACAAGTAGGGCCACAGAGACAGCTCTGCTGTGTAGGGAACCAGCCTTAGACAATGTGGTTGTGAGTCAATTGCTGCCAAATGGCCTCAGGGCAAAGACTCAATCCCTGGTCTTCTTTCATTTAGCAGAATAGAAAGAGTTATAGAGATTGTGAGTAGGAAGTGAGCTACATGTCTAGCCCAAAAATGACTCTGCTGCTCCCTTGTGCTGTTAAGTCTGTTTGTAGACCTTTGTGCAGAAAATTTAGGATTTTTTTCTCACATTTGAATATTATTTATGAAGATGAGTTTATAGATCAGGGAGAAGCAAACAAGAGCAAGAAATGCTTTTATATGCTGCTCTTAAAAGGAGTGTCCACAAAGTTTCTTGCAGTTTTTTTCCTATTTACAAAACACATTCTATATTTCACAGAAAGAAGGGTGCAACTCACTTTCAATCCTTCCAATTCCATCCTCAAATCCTATATATAGTGGCATTTAGTAACCTCTTCTTCATGGAGCAGCATAGGGCAATCATTTCTTTGGAAAGCACACACTCATTACTCCTCATTGTAAGTAAACTTTTTATCATGTGCACAGCCTTTTCTCATTATTTTTCTATCTAGAAGAAGCTTTTACTACTTGCACAGAAAAGTTTTCTCTCCGACCTGTTCTAACAAGCTAGCAGAGAGAGGGCTGGCACTCCTGTAAAACCCATGAGGCAGTGTCTCATGGTGTCTCTTCTACAAACCCATGTTTGTAGAAAGAAGGGAGATGAGGTCAAGAAAACATTAGCTATAGACAAGTGCTAGCAGATGCATGTAGTCCTTGTTGGGTAGAGACACATGCTGTGACTGGATAAATATAAAATGAGATTTTAGCTGCAGAGCAACCTGCTGTTGGAGTACAACTGGAGATAGTCAGAAAATGCCCTGTTTTTACTGGAGAAAAGCTAAGCAAGTGATAGGGCTGTAGACCCACTGGTCCTACCTGAATGTCTTTGACTATGGCAGTGGTCATGAGACCAACTCTGATTCCTGCCCACGGGCATATAGTCTTTCAATGCTGAGGATGCTTCAAAGGAATTTCTCTAATATCCGTTTGTTTGGTTTTTTTTCTTGGAGATATTCTGGCACTACATGTGACTTGTTAAAGAGGGTGGTGGTTAACTCCTGGTGTGGGTGCATCCCACTGCTGATGTTGACACCTCACGTCTTCGTGAAAAAGTTGCATGGGAACACATGAAGACAGTCTTCAAAGTAGAGCTATCTAATGGTACTGTTCAAATAGGATCTGTTGAAATATTGACCAATGGGCTATATTCTTCGTGAAAAAAACAAGAATATTGTAAGTCACTGAAAGCAAAAGAATTACCTTTTCTACATGTTTAGTCTCACTAGACACTAATTCTTTTACTTTTTTTTCTGCTAAGTATGGGTGAAAGGAGAGAAAGAACCATCTTCTTTTGTGAAAAACATCAGCAAAGAGAGGGTTATATGTGTCTGGAGGCATCACATGGTGAGGTGGGGAGAGAGAGAAGAGAAAAAAAAAACCATAATCCCTGTGTCCTAATCGCTGTTTGAGCCAGTTCTCCTCTTCTCCTTGGAGAAAGCAAAAGCAAATGGAATAGGAGCTAATCCCTCACTTCTCTGTGTCAACAAAACAGTAGTATCTGGAACAGTTTATAGGCAACAGTTACATAAATCAGCAATCTGAGGAAATTCACAACACAAATATATATCCACTCTCTTGTTACATCACTAATATTTCAATGTATTTTAAACAAAATTGGCATTAGATTTGATAATTAGACTTGCTGCAAATACATCTTCACACCCTAAAAATTCTATAAACATTAAAATACATACTTGACAATCAGAATATCATTCTTATTTATGGGAAATCAATAAACAACCACATGCAAGTTAAAAATATACATTCATCTTTGATAACATAGATTTTGATGTCATTTCTGTATGCCAGAATGCTAATTACTAGTAAAAATTGTTATTTTTACATGTCTCAGGAGGAAAATTAAAATATAAATCCTACCTTCAGAGAATAATCAAAGAGAAAAATAGAGCAATATGCGAGGGAAAATATGCAATAGGTTATTTTTTTTAAATTAGCTCATGATATATACATCTTGTATGATCAGTTGTCAGTTTTTAAGAAATTAAGTTATTTTGTATCCCAGTCATAAATACGCTCTTGATTCAAGGTCTGAGGATCAATAGGTCTCTGTAAGATTATTCTTTTGGAATTCCAGCCTTTCCTGGCAATGTAGGAAGCGTTCTGGTTTATTTTGGAAGTTAGGTTTTTCTTTTAGAAAGGTAGTTCTTAGCAGGTTTAATACAGATGGAGTCAATTTGGTTTTTCTTGTACAAAACAATAGAACACTTCTGGTACACTGAAATGCTTTGACCATCCAGAGGCAGTATTTGAATACTGCTTTAAGATTAAGTTAGGTAACAATTCACCATTAATTATAAAAGGTGACCTGAGAGATAAATCTGCATGTTTTATAAAAGCCTTTAGGGACTTGTTCATCAAAGTTCCAACTGTGGGAAATCAGCCTGCCTTAGCTACCTTCTACAATAATGCACATATTTAACACCTACTCACACATGGTTTATTGAGTTTTACTTTAAGAAACAATTTACATGTGTTATGTCTCAGGAATAGTCTTGCTGTAATTGTACTTCAAAACAACACCACAATTAACTGAACTGTTCAAGATAGCCAAGCTGGAATAACTGATGGTTATAAGTTGCGAAGTGAGCTCCATAAGAGAATTCATTAAAAAGAAATATTTCCACTCTATTGTTTCATTAGTCTCAAATAGCTCAATCTGTTCATATTGTAAAGCTCAAGTACAGAAAAGGGGATGTTCTTTACTTAAAGTGAGATACCTTTGTAAAGCTCAAGTGCAGGAAAGGGGATGTTCTTTACTTAAAGTGAGATACCTAGTTTATTGGTCATTCACAATCTTAAGCATAGTTAAACTAATGATATAAACAATGAGGGTGCTCTATGAGCTTATAAAACATATAGAAATTGTCCCCTACACACTTTTATGGCTGACATGTTTCTTGACTCACGTAGCTGTCTGTACAGCAGCTTTACTTCAGTATATTTACCCAATATATTTCTTTAATTTTTGATCCCAATCACCTTCTTTATCAGTGTTATCTAGCCCTCTCTCTAGGTGTAGGAGACACATTCCACTGTTGGTGAACATCACTACTCACATTGTAATTATTTTTTCTTGATTGTACACACGCTGTGGGCTACACTGTAGTTTTGCTAAATGGTTCTGTGCTAAATGGTTCCCTTTCTTGGTATTTAAGAGGCTGGCACAACCCTGGTCTTGTCCTTGCATACCATATGGACATAGTCATCATACATGTGCCACTAAGGCTTGAAAAACTTGTAATTAATAAGCAACATTAGATGCTAACATTTCTAGATTTTAAATTTCAATGCTGTGAGATGTCCTTGCTCTCTGACTTCTTTATACCTGAAGAAGTATTTCTGGAGGGGCATATAACTGGAGGGGCAACACTTTCAAACCTATAACATGAGTTGTTACCTTTTTCTCTGTTAGCAGACTCACGTGAAAAGAGAATGGTAGAGAAAAATAAAACTAAATAAAATAAAATAAAATCTTTGAATGATGGGAGGAAGAAAGTGGCATTTGTAAAAACTTTCACATTATATAGTCTAAAGTTGTAAAAGAAGGAAGATAAAGAACAAGGAAATGGAAAGGGAGAAAAAAAGAATAAAAAAAAAGAATAAAAAAAAAAAAAAAAACCAGAACAAAAGGTAGAATAAAAATAGCAGAAAAAAACCAATCCATAGCCAAACAATGCACTGTGTTCTCCCAGAGACAACAAAGAAGGTATTGCCTTCAGAAAAAAATATAAGGACATCTGCCTACAAAACCATCATGGGCATGGAGAAAAAATGAACCAGCATACTTGGGAGGGGAGGGCATGGGAGGGGAGGGCAGGGCAGGCTGGGGAAGGGAAGGTTTGGGAAGGGAAGGGAAGGGAAGGGAAGGTTTGGGAAGGGAAGGGAAGGGAA
>NW_016690261.1:1350013-1439532 GCF_001604755.1 Lepidothrix coronata
TTCAAATGCATCCAGGGTTGAGGACTCAAACACTTGCCTGGACAGACTGTTCCAGTGCTTGATAACCCTTTCAGTGAGAATTTTTTTACAAAATCTAATCTAAACCTCCCCGGTACAACTTGAGGCCATTTCCTCTCATCCTGTCACTTGTCACATGGGAAAAGAGACTGACATTCACATGACATGACATGCTACAACCTCCTTTCACATACTTTAAGGGAGCAATCAGGTGTCCCCTGAGCATCCTTTTCCACAGGCTAAAATCCCAGCTCCCTCAGCTGCTCCTCACAAGACTCATGCTCCAGACCTTTCATCAGTTTTGCTGCCCTTGCCTGGACACGTTCCAGCACCTCAATGTCCTTGCTGTAGTGAGGAGTTCAACACTGGACACAGAATTCAAAGTGCAGCCTCACCAGTGCTGAGTACAGTGATACAATCACTGCTCTAGTCCAACTGGCTACAATATTTTTCATACAAGCCAGGATGCCATTCTCCTTCTTGGCCACCTGGGTACACTGCTGGCTCCTGTTCAGCGGCCGTCAACCAACACCCCTGGGTCCTTTTCCACCAGGCAGTTTTCCAGCCACTCCACTGCCTGCCTGTAGTGCTACATGGGGTTGTTGTGACACAGGTGAAGGACCCAGAACTTGACCTTGTTGAACATCATACCATTGACTTTGGCACATTGATCCAGCCTGTCTAGATCTCTCCATAAAACCTTTCTACCCTCCAGATCAACACATCCAGAAGATCAATATGCCCTCCCAAGATGCACTCAATCCCCTCGTTCAGGTCAGTGATAAAATTATTAATCAAGATAGGCCTTTGTACTGAGCGCTGGAGTACATCACTTGGGACTAGACACTGACTGGCTGTCAGTTGGATATAACTCCATTCACCATCACGTTCTGGGCCCAGCAAACCGGTGAAGAGTACACCAGTCCAAGCCATGAGCAGCCAGCTGGTCCAGAGAAAGCTGAGAGAAATGGTGTCAGAGCCTCTACTCAAATCCAGGTAGACAACCTTTCCTTCATCCACTAGGCAGGACAAATTGTCATAGAAACAGATCAGGCTGTTCAGGTAGGACCTGCCTTTCTTAAACCCATGCTGACTGATCCTGATTGCCTGGTTGTCCTCTACATGCCATGTGATGACACTCAAGAAGACCTACTCCATGACCTTCCCAAGCATCAAGGTCGCACTGACTGACCTGTAGTTCCCCAGATCCTAAAAACTCCTATGCATAGTAATTAATTTTGATTATAATGCTTGGCTATGTCTAGGCCGGAATTTCAGTGTTTCAGTGTTTTTTTAAGTGATAATATAATGCAAACTATAGTGCTGTTTTCTTGTTATTTGGGTGGTCTGGAATAGTCATGTAAAAGTAGTTCTTATAAAAGTAGTACTTCCATAGGTTGGTTGGATTTGTAAGTATTGTCTCATTTTCTTAGATTTTTTAATGTTAATTTTTTTTGTTATTGTTTTTGTTTATGTTAATGATTCAACTGCAGAAGCTGGCTGAAAGATGAACTAAGCTACAAAATACTGTATTTTGACAGCTGGTGTCATGCTTATATATTAATGTGATCTGAGAGATAGAGCTACTACAGGGTTTCTTTATGATTTTGACCCAGAGAAATAAAAAAAACCTTTATCTGTTAGCTATAACTTAGCTGTAGAAGTACTTTTAAAGTATATGATCGAAGGACATCAGCATACAGCCTGCTAGCATACATAACACACTTAGGTGCACATGTTCTAAGGTAAACAACATGAAATCTGGCATCAACTAGAAACAAAGGTGAGAAAAATAGCCACAGCTCTGTCTGGGTGAATAGTATTGAACTGTAAGATTACTTAAGATACAATAAAATCCGAGATTCACACTTGAAAAAAAAAAGCTGGACCACTTAGTTTCCTATGTATTCAATAGAAGTGTTTCTTCTGGCTTTTCTTGCATCTTAAAGAATTTCACAAACTCAGATGAATTTTCCCTTAGACATTATTTTATTTCTTTCTTTACTTGGAATGTTCGTCTCAGACTCATGCTGCTAACTTTTAAATATTTAGAGTTAGGTAAGTTGAATCATACCTTTAAAGATTTGTTTCTCTACCGGAAAGAGAGGAACAAGTAATACCAATTACTGTATTGATTCACCATATAAGGTTATTTAACATCCATGGATTTGAGGGCTGGATTAAATTAAGAATTTGGGGGTTTCTCTATGACAACCAAATTGAGGTAAACACCTCTGCAAAGCAATTCAAATCTTAATTAATTAATCATCTTATTTCTCTGCTAAGTACAGAACGAGTCTGAAATGATTAGACTCTCAAATGTAGTGCATTGAAAGAGAATAATTCTCTACTCTTCATACACACACACACACACACACACAGATATATAAGCTGTGTGTATATATATATGTATGCATGTGTGTATATATATGTGCTTGTATATGTATCTCTTTTATATGTCTTCATAAACACACACACACAGAGATATATAAGCTGTGTGTATATATATATGTATGCATATTCATATGCATGTGTGTATATATATGTGCTTGTATATGTATCTCTAAATTTTCTAATCTTTCCTAACCATTTGGGAGATGACCAGTTCTGTGTCTCCCAACCAGATAGAAATGGTCCATAGAGCAGATATACAGACTGGCTTCTGATGCGCCATCATCCTGCAGACTGGAAAATCTAGACTACATAACTTATCAAGGAGTCTATGTTATGGTAGATAGTGACATGCCATAACAAATAAAACCCTATCAATTCCAGATAAGGAACCTGAAGGTTTTTAATAATGTATTTCCATTTGGGGCCTAACAGGAAAAATATTTTGGACAGTTCATTTCTGCATACACTAACTACAAAAAAACCCTCATGTACCAGTGTTTTTTTTAAAAAAAGAACACATTACTAAAGAAAAGTGAAAGATTATGAAGTATTTCAAAGCTTTACTTATACTGATAATATATATAAAAGTCACATAAACCTTCATTGAAGTTTTGTGTTTTAAGAAAAATTGGTTCTGTGTACTATATTTGTTATATTTCAGTTTAAGGAGAACACACCATTAAAGCAAGTTTAACTTATATGAACTTAAAAATAAATCAAAACACAGGAGATAAACCCCAAAACACTGAATTATAGTTATGCAATCCATGTCTCCTCTTGCAGCCCTTGTCTCCTTCTGCTTTTGCCAGCAGTTACTGTAATACCTAAGGCTTATTTAGAGAGCTATCTATATTTAAGTAGGGATATTACCTGCTCTTGCTAGTACAAGGTTGATTAATCAGTACATATTTTGTTTCAGTACACTCACGAAGCCTTTTTTCCACTAATGAATCCTACAGACACAGAATACAAATTAGGTAAAAGTTTTGCAATGAAATGTAAAAACTATTTCAACAGAGCAAAAATGCATACTGAATAAATAGCAGAAAACCAGGTTTGTCACTGAAACATTCAAGCCTCTTATATGGAAAATGAAAAGAACATGAAGATTTATGTATGGTATTTAACACTTCTTCTGACTCTGAGAAAATTTTTCAGTGTTGTGTTTGGATAATTTTAGTGAGTTGAAAGACTCTGTCTTCACTGAAAGTGGTTTTCAAAGAAATTTTTAATTTGATTGAAACCAACAGGCTCATAAGTCTTCATCAGAACTCCTTACTGTTTATTTTCTTCTTGCAGTATATTTTGTCTTTTTGGGGGGTTTTCTATAGCATTCAGATTCTTGCTTTGCTCTTTCTCTTTTTCTCATTGTGGAAACAAAGAAGCTGCCTTAATCCTCAGCAAAGAACAAATCATGGGTGTGTATGACTTATTTATTTATTCCACCTAACTATTGTCTTCCTATCTAACCAAATTAGAAAGACAAACTACAAACTTATTTCCTAAGAATCATTTTCTGAAGTAATCTACCCCTATCCATTTATCAGACTGAAAAATTAGGTTCTTAGCTTAACCGTGTAATCTGTATGCTAAAAACTAGCGTGAAAAGTTACATAGTGTGAACACTTCTACCTCATAACTGATCTCTTTTTAGTAGTCCTTTTTCAAGGTAAAACATGAATTTAAAAGAAAGGAGGGGATTTCTGAGAGTCAGTCAACACCACTCACAGAGTGTTATGCTCTAGTCCTAAAGACTGAACTAAATTTAATTTTACAGTTCATTCTGGATCTCTATTTATTTACATGCTCATAATCTTTGACCCTGCTTTGTTTCCTCCAGATAAAAATCTCTCCATGAAAGGAATTTCTATGAGAGTAAACATATGGAGAAATATAATCACCTGATCTTCATATGAATTCAGATTTGCTTTTGTGAGAGTGGAGTAATACGATTCCCTATGACTGTGATTTAATTTATCCTTTCTCCTCAGGGGATGTACTTGCCAAAGTCAGCTTTCCTACTGAAAGTATGTGAAAAAAACATTTTACTTAGCTAAAATACTTATAATATCTTAAAATAGCTTGTAGCACAGTGTCCAGCTGCTACATATTTAAATCAACCTTGAAATTCCCTGAAATTATTCCTATTATAGAAAGTGAGAGTGGAAATACAACGGAAATGACAATGTAATTGAATAAGTTGCTACTTTCTTGTTATATATCTAGAGAGAAAAATGCTACTTTTTAAAATAGATCATGGCTTATCTTCTTCTGATGTGATGAGAAATCATGGCTATCATAAATTTATAGAATCACCAATCACATTCAGAAGCTCTAACAAGAATGTTTCTTTAAAAACTGAAAAGCTACAAAATTATAACAAAGGATTTTTGTTTTTTAGAAGGCTTTACTGTTGCTTGATATAAAAAAACCCATATAATCAAGTGCTATAGTAAAATTATTATTCTTTTTGAACCAATACTATTAACAATTACTATGTTTATTAACACTTAGATTGTTTTGAATCTTAGAATAATTGCTAATCAATGGGATGTCTCTTGCAAGATTTCAAATTTACATCTAAAAATGCAAAAATGGTTTATTAACATTCATGACATTATGACATTAATTGTATATTATTTTATCAGCTGTTACAGTGAGTTATGACAAGGTTAAAAGGGAGATGGTGAAATAAAATCTACCTGTAAGGTTCCTTCTCTTCTCTGGAATTTTGTTAATGAATAATACTGTTCTCTGTGGTAAATTTTTGGTCTTCTGATGATCAAAATACATTGGTTTTCCAGACATTTTGAGATTGATTAGATATATTTCAAAGAATTTCATGAATTGGTGGATAAGAAATTCAATTATCTATTTTATAAGCCACATGGAGACGAAGCATATGCTTAAAGATTTTTACATTTCTGTAAAAATAATTTCTTTTCTTCATGTCGATACTTGAATGAAAATATATATCCCTAGAGTATTCTTGGAATATATATTGGAAAAGTAAAAAATTATCAACATCATAAATAAAGAAAGGAAATCATGTTTAATGAAAGAATTACTGTTCTTAATGCAATACTAGTATATCATAATAAGACTTTTACTTTAAAGATAATGAGGAAAAATAGTAGGATTTTATTCACCTTATTTCACTTATATGATACTTTGCTTTGTGTCTTATTGAATATTTTTTCACATTACTGTGCAAATTTATAACTGCTTTCAGATGTACTGATATAAGAAAAGTTAAATGAAATCCTCTTCTGCGTTATTAATCAATAGCATTTCTTGAACTCAAATGGCAAAATATTTTTTCCTTTTATGCTGACAATAGCTGACAAAATAAAAGTAACTTCGCTTCTGTTGCTCATGTTCTTTTTTTTTTATTAAAAGTTTATGATTTTCCAGGGTCTCAGATAACAGCACCCAAAAACCTTTGTAAGACAATGCTTAAGAAAATTTTTGAAAGATTAGACAAAATCAAAGTTAGATTCTGAGTATATGTTTTTACTATTTGTAGGTTACATGTAGTATCAAAATTGAAAGAAAAATATTACATTGTAAACATTTTATTTGCTATGCCTTATAACTTTAAATTGTTCCTAAAAATATGTAAATTGGAACATCTATTGAAAATACTATTTTTCTCAATATATATATGCAGATTAAAAACATTTTATGAAATAATTTCTGGTTAGTTCCTAAATTTATAACTGTTGTCAATATTGAATTTTTTAAATTATCTATGAAAACTACTTAAATGACCTTTTGAAATTATTTTAATACTTATCTCTGTTCTTAGTTATCTGTGTTCACTTCTGTAACGGTAAGAACAAAGTGATGATGATCTTTAATTTCAAAGCTAAACATCTCTGGAGCATTTATGGGTTTTGAAGTTCTCTCCAGTGGTTAAAAAAAAAATCTCAGTATAATCCTGTAAGAATAAAACTTAAAAACTATACTAAGAGCTACAACAAAGCAATTATACCCACATTTCCTAAATTGCATGTTTGGTAGTTCCCTCAGCATGCCTTCTATAACTGTTTTTCTCTTCAGGATGGACTTGATTTCTCTGTTTGCAAGGTGACATGATCAGGTTCTTAACTAGGAAACCCACTGTCTTCTTTGCAACCTCAACTGTTTTGAGCAGTTTGTGACTATTGTTTTACCACCTGGCAAAAAAGGGCATGGATGGAATTTAGACAGTAACCTAATTGGAGTCCTGTCCTATCTATGAGAGTTGGAAATTTAGCAAGGAACTTATTTTATTTGGAGAAATATATATAATATGTATATGTATGTGTGTGTGTGTGTACATATATGTACATATACATATATATAAAGTGATAGTTGTCTTAGAATTTCACATAAAATAAGGTTAACACATGTTTATTCTCTTTGTAATGTGTGTATCTGTAGCACATTATTTTTTACAAGTCCCAGCATTATTAAATATATTTTGTATGAAGTATGGAAAAAGATATGTTAAAGAAATTACTGCTTATACTAATGTTTTTGGGTGTTTTTTTAATTATTATTTAGACCTATGTTCACAATCTCAAATGCATTTTAATCTGTAACAAGTACCAATATAAAAATATTTTTGCATAGATTTAATGTACAAACATTAATTTCCTTCTTGGAAAATATGTTTTGTTTGAAGTCTATGTTGAAAATGAGTGCCACAGAATTGCAGAATAGTTAAATATGGAAGGGACCTTGGGCATCATCTGGTCAAACCACCCTGTTCAAGGATGATCACCAATAGCCAGTAACCTAAGACAGCGCACAGATGGTTTTCAAAGATCTTCAAGTATGAAGACTACACAACCTCTCTAGGAAACGTGTCAGTGCTTAGTCACCCTCACTGTAAAAAAAAATTTGTTTCCTTAAGTTTAAAGTGAACCCTCTGCGTTTCACTTTGTGACTGTTGTCTCTGGCCCTTTCACTAGACAGCACTGAAAAAAGCTTGACTCAGTCCTCTTTTCGACCTCCCTTTAGGTATTTATATTCATCAATTAATTGCCCCCTCCCAAGTATTCTCATCTCTAGGGCAAACTGTCACAGATCTCTGTCTTTCCTCATAGGAGACATGCTCATTCAGCTCACTGTCTTGTCATCCAGCCATACATAAACATTTTTCTATATGAGGATCTTATGGGAGACAGTGTCAAAGGCATTGCTGAAGTCCAGGTAGAAAAGATCCACTGCTCTCCCTCATCTACCAGGACACTCCAATTCCTACCAACAGGAAAATCTATGTCAGACTTAGACACTAGCAGAAGAGATCTAGGCGCTGTTGAACTTAATAGTCCAAAAGAGAATATGGAAAATGACACTTTACACAGTTTTTGAATAATAGGTAGAATACTCATAACAAAAATACATGATTTTTTTTCACGCTGCTTGGACATTTAGAACCAAAAGATGAAATACTATGTCACGCTTCTGAAGATATTTGTCTGTTATTTGATTTTCCTGTTGTGCTTTACTGAAATTGAACTATTTCCATATTGCTGTCAGGCTATGTAGGACAAAATGAGAATTTTTCTCCCAGAGTTTGCAAAGAATTGGATAATAGTTACGAGATATCATTATCTTCACTTTACTAATGAGAAAGTAGAGACATACTTCTTTTGCTGAAAATCACAAACTTGTCATTATCTTTTCCTAATGTTCATTTTTCTAGTTAGGGTAAAATGCCTCCCTCAAAAAATGCCTTCTCTATAGATACTAAAAGTGTATCTATAAGAGGAAAAGTATACTTGCATTTGTATTCCTTTTCTGCATGAATAATAAGGTATTTGCGGATGCCTAAGCCTGTCTCTCAGCTGTGCAGGCAAATGCTTCCTTTTCTCTGTTCAGCTGCTGTACCTCATTTACTGGAAAAGTAGTTACATTTTAAGGATTTGTTTTGGGACAATCGACTGGTTTATTTCATAACTAATCATATATATATACACATATATATATATATATATATGTATTATGTAAATATATTTTATCCAAAACAATTATGTGAATTTTACTGAAATTATTTTTATAATCTAACTGAAACAGTAGAACAGATGAGTTTCCAGTGCAGTTTAATCAAAAGTGCAAATATTACTGAAATTATTAAAATTATGCTGCAATAGTACGAGCGTCCATTTAAATGTGGAATTGTGTAGGACTACTTAGATCATATCATATAATTCTCCTGTATAGGTTTTGTATAGTTCTTAATACTACATTTTAAAATAATTATTAAAATTAAATCACATGGCAGAATTAATTGTTGCAGAGAAATCATAGAATGCCTTGAAGATATCTGGTTTCAACCCCTCTACCATGGGCAGGGAAGCAACCCACTAGATCCAGTTGCTCAGGGCCATACCAAGTCCTATATTTCATTTTACTTCAGCAATAATCTATGAAAAAATCTATGTAGCATCAGAGTCACTCAGTGCACATAGGCTAGCAAGTCTTAAATCTATAATGTACTAGAGGAAAGTGGAGAAATAGTGAATATAGTGACAGCGTGTGGTTGCACTCTGTTGGATTGCAGGTGTTTAATTTAGGTGGAAGCCAGACCACCCATCAAGATGGTGAGTTACTGTAATTCTTTGCTCTTTCCTAACATTCAGTGCAATTGTGTTGATATAGGTATCTCAGGGTGATGCTACCCAGTTCTTTAGATTCTGAACTATTCCTTCTCTGATATTCATCTGAGGTTAATTCATCTAGTCTTGGTTTTCTTTGAAATGGACAAAGCTTTAAGTAAAAAATGTTACTCTAATACAAAAGCAATCAATACCTAGCAAATATGAAAAAATATGAAATTTAATTTTTTTTTGTTAGTTTCAGAGTAGAGAAGTAGACACTTCTTTGAATGTTTACTTATATTTTCTCAGCCTTACCAGTATTAAAATAGAATCAAAGTATTGATACATAATAGAAATAAGAACTTTCTTTTATTTCATAGGAATATTAAATGGACAGGACTAATTTTTAGACAAGTGGTAGTCGCAGAAATAGAGTTGGAAAAGTACAAATGTAAAGGTGAAAATATCCTCTATAAAATCCTAGTCACCTAAATATAATGAAAGGCAGAATAAGAACCAGACAGTAAGCAGCCCATACATAAAAAAGTTTAAAACAATGTATATTGCTAGTATTGGTCTTTTATTCTTTACCCTTTAGGGAAAAGCAGCTATAATCTTGGAGAACGATAGAAACAAAGATGTTTAAATCAAGTAAATTAGATTAAGATTATGGATACTGGACATATTGAGAAAAATGTAGTCATAACTACTACAAATTTCAATTTGTACATTTGCACTGAATGCTATTAAATAAAGAGATTAAATCCATCTGTCTTTAAAATATTCCAGTTTCAACTTGCTCCTATTTCTAGATTTAATTTTACTCTTCTGAGTGTAACTCTTAACATTTGCCCAACTCAGTTATCCCTTCCTGGAATAAGGAATTTCATGTGCAATCAAGTGCAGAATGTTGTATAATGTATGCAGGTATCTCTGCTCCAAGCTTTTTATTTCTCTTCCTAAGTATGAGGCAAATTCCATTCTTCTCTCTAAAGTAAGAAACTCTGACACTAAAAAACAAGGGAATAAATGGTCCAAATAAGAAGAACTACATTCCCATTTCTCCAAGACCAAATGAAAAGATAACTGAAATAAAATGAAGTGGATTATTTTCATCTTTACCAGGAAAGATACATTGAGTGTGTTAAAATTATTTTTCAAACATCCTCTCTGTGGATTACTTTAGATTTTATTCTTCATCGGAGGACATCGGTGCTTTGAAGATGTGTAAAGCTGAGGTTCCGTGTATTTTTAGTAATTAAAAAGTCAGTGAAACCATACCAGAGGGTTGGGATTCTATGCTTGAATTCTGGCCAAATTCCAGTTTAAGCAATTGCACTCTAGATACTTCAATTGGAGTTGCTGCATGTTATTAAGCAGTTCAAGTGCTTCATCTTGGAATATTTCACTAGTGTATTAAATTATGATTGTTTGTTCTTAGTCTATGTATTTAGCTGACTGGTGTTCTCCTCAGAATCACAGAATTGGTTCTAGAATAGTATCTTGGGAGACTTTAGGGAGAAATATGTAATGAAATCTCTTTTATTTCCAACATTCCATAAACTGTTCACAGTATTTATTGTTTAAAGACTTTAAGTGAACTTTAAAAAGCAAAAGAAGAATACTTAAGGATTTTTAATTCACAGTGAAGTCAATTAGCCTCCACTGCTTGAAAATAACTCTTTGCTTAAAGAATTACCTTCTTATATACAAAATTTTTGAGAGTAAAATGGAAACAGATGTATTTTAAAACAACAACATAGCATTAGTCTAATTGAAATCTTGAAAGTTTAATGAAAAAGTTCTTAATAGTCCAATCCTACATATACAAAAATTATCTTTTTAGGGAGGAAAAAAGATCTTCATAATAACAGTTATTCTCTTTTGCATCTATGTTTTCTCTCTGTCATTACATTAAATCTTCTACTACTCCTCTGTGTCTTAAAGTCAGCATTTCCAGCTTTCTCCAAGAAGACATTTGAGGGAACCTACAGTAAGCCATCAGCATCCAGAGTTCCTCACTCTGAGGAAGGAGGGTGGTGATGTTGGAGATAAGGTTTATACCTCCTTGGTCCTGAGCCTACTTTATCCAACCTTTATAATTTAACACAATCAATCTATCGTATTTTTTTATTGGTCTGCCATTTCATGTTATGTCCTACCCTACCCTACCCTACCCTACCCTATCCTATCCTATCCTATCCTATCCTATCCTATCCTATCCTATCCTATCCTATCCATCATATCCTAATCATTAGAGGCTATGTTCTTTCCTAAATTTTACTACAACTGCAAGAGAGCCACAAGTATTTAGTTTGGTTATATAGTCTTTTTCTTTGTCTTGGATTCTAAGGTATCTATAGCATAGGCAAATAGCTCTGTTTCTGAAAATAAAATGTAGTGACTTAAGTTTGAAGGTGAATCCCACATTTAATAGGATGAGTCTCACATCTAGCATAAATAAAAGCTGAAGAAACAGCAGTGAATCATCAAGATTACTGGTGGAGAGACATAGTAAATTGCCTCATTCATACAAAAAATATGCTAGTTCAGTTTCTACCACACCATTCTTCATTGTTTTTCCCTATATAGATTTTGAATGTTTTCACTTGATTGTGGAGAGCTACGTTTTAGCGGAAAGTGATGAGTAGTGAAAAGTTTTATCTTTAGTAGAGGCTTCTAACACTGCTGTGCAATCAACATATAATGATATGAGGGAATTCACAGACTTTTAAACAAATTTGGAAACCAATTTAGATAGACATTAGGAAGTACTCTCTGCTGTACCTATACCATTATGCAGAGAAGAATATAACATTTATTGGGTAGGTAAGAAACTAAGCAAAAGGAAGCCTGATTTTGTAGTCTAGTGCCAGAGAGACTGCCTTGGGAGGGAAAAGATCTTTTGTCTGTTATGTTCTTCCACTTTCCCTTATGAATTTTATTCAGTAACCTTTAAATGCAAAGGAGTCCTTGAGGAGTAGGAGGATTTCCTTAACTGGGAATCTAGCATGTATGGTACTAAAGAGTTGTTAAAATACATGTACAACACCGAAAGGTGTCACAAAGGTTCCACTGAAGGTGGGCATAGACTAATCAGTTATGTTTTGTGTGGGCTAAACAATGAGAGCACAGGCAGGACCATATTCATGCAGAGCAATTAAATGGAGGCAGAAAATCAGGACACCTGTGAAATCTCAGAAGTGATGTGTTCTAATATTTTGGACTCATACAGATCTAGACTTGACCTCTCCAACCTACTTCTAAGTAATCAATAAAGCATCAAGATGCTTTAGAAACAAACAAACAAAATGAAAATGGATGAAAGAAAAAGAGAGAAATAGAGAAAGAGAGAGAGAGAAAAAGAGAGAAAGAAAGAAAGAAAACACACAAAACCTGAAAACAAATCAGAGAGAAAGTATATCTTTTAAATGTTCCCAAACCTGATATCACCTTCTTAAATGAAAATATAGGACTTAATTAATGGATGGAGTTAATATTAAACAAATATTGATAATATTTATTATTTTAAATAAAAAGGTGGAATTTACTTTACAACATTTTTCCTTCATAATTTAAAATCACCTTTCAGAATGAATTTTTATTCTAAGAAAGCATACATCCCACAGCTATAAAACTTCATAAACTATTGCAAATTACTCCTCAGTTCTGCTCACCCAACAAACTGTACTGTAGAAGTGTTGATTGAGTCCCAGGACTTCTTTTGGAGGAAACCTTTAGAGTGTTTTAGAACAAAATTCAGGTGTAATTCTGATGACAATTAAGTGTAATGACTGCTTTAAGCATTCTGTGCATCTCAAACACTGTGCAGCTTTTAACATTATCCCAGCAGTCTTTGAACACCATCACGTGCCCCTGTGCTGCATTGTCTGGTAAGTGACTATTTCACAGTATTCCAGACAGCCTCAACTGCAATGAAAGCAACCCCCAAAAATAATAGATAAGCCATCTGGGAAGGCCTACAGGGCCATTATATTTAATTCGCAGGAATACTTTATAAGTACTAGATATTGTGAGTGTGGCAGCCTGCTGTGGAGGTAGTGCCTACAAATATTTCTGCACAATTTGACCTGGGGGAGCAGAATCATTAACCACGTTTAGATGTGTAGATTTCACCGCGGCTTTCCATCCGTGTACTGCTGAGGAATATGTATGTGTATGTGGTCCTGTCACTACCCGGGACTGCTTTTATGATTTGGTGCTGAGGTGGGATCAGTGCTTCGCTTTTGTACATTTAAGTCAGGTAATGCATGACCTGCTGCTAAAACTGCACCTCTAAAGACTCTTGGGTAGTTTGCACCAGGTCGTTTGCACAAATGTTAGCACTGGGAATGAGAGTTGGCTATGGGACAATATAGACACAAAATAAATAGATACAAGATGGCTGTGAATAAATTCGGATTACACAGAATTAATGTTGGTCAGACAAATGAGATTCTGGAAATCTCTCTGTGAGAAATAGAGGATAAAAAATATCCTCTGAGGAAAGTTCAAATAATTTTTTTCAACTTTAAAAGATCATATGCCCTGATTTTATGCAGTAACAAAAGTCTTAACCAAATGAGTATATGGTCCTTTGCAACTTATGTACAATAATGCCTTGCATTTTTTTAAATATTTAACAAGAAAGAAAATGTACAGAGCTAGATGAACTATAGAACAATTTACAACTCATTGATTGGAACAGTCTTGCACTCTGTCCTTCTGAGATTCAAAACACAGACAGAAGAGCTCAAAGTTAAAATAAAATTGCCTTATTCATATGAATAATTCTATATTCAGAAGTTCTCCTGAGGATTATTAGAAGAAAATAAGAACATCATTATGAACCATGTTAAAATGGAGGTGATAGGTGATGGATTAAACAGAGGAGAGAGGTCAGAAGTGAAAAGTGAGAACTCTGAGTCATTTACATTAAAATAGTTGGAACCATGAGGAATTTATGCAGAAATATCACACCAGAAAAGAAAAGTAGAGGGTCACAAATTGGAAGACAATCCAGTGAGAGAGATGTTATGTACCTTAAAGTATAAAAAATCTACCATTGTGAAACCATGAGCCCAAACCTCTTAGCTATAGAGGCAGGTTTTCTTTTATTTGCCTGTGTATACTATGTTACAGATTATTTTCCTTCAAGCAAATATTGTCCTGTACACTGACATACAATTTTTTGGTCTTTGGCTAACTCATCCATGATGTGATAGATAAAAAGTATTGCCAACTTGTGTGCCTTACTTGCAGAAGGCGGTGCTAGAAATTAGAAAAGGGGTGGACGGAGAGTAGTTTATAGAAGAGTGACCCTAGGTCTATTTGTTAGCTATGCAATGTCCATAGCATTAAGATCAGTTATCAAAAAAAGGAGAAAAACCTGTTGGATAATGAAAACGCTAGAGAAATATTTTGAAAGGGATGAGATTTTCACATGCTTGAAAAGCACTGTACACAAGACAGTGTTTAAGTACAAGATTCACTGCAAGTGGATTCAATAGGAGTGTTTGTACAGTATTGCATCCGTAAAGCATGTCCTCCATGACACAATTATAAATATTAAGGGAAATGCATTTAGATAGGTAGGAATGTCAGCATTCAAATCACTATAAAATTAGATGGAGTACAAAAGAAAAGAAACCACACAAGCAAGCATAACAAGCATAACATGGAAATTCCCTATGGATAAAAGTAAATATGAGAGACAGTGAAATTTCAAAAAGGTTCTGATCCAACAAAACTTAGGAAAAGATTCATCATAGCTAGAGTTTTAATACTCAACAGAAGCTGATATTTTCAGTGTGTATAAAATATATTTGTACCAACTGAAAAAAAATATTATTCCCGTATAAATAGCCTAAAATGCAGTAGTGGCACAATGTACTTAAAAGGTGGAACTTATATCAAAATGAGTGTAAAATGTATTGAGCTTGCGTGTCAAGATTTTGGGCTTGGAGAGGGTGGTGGTGGTGGTGTCTGTGTGTGGTACAGAGGTGGCTTCTATGAGAAATTGGCAGAAGCTTCCCTGTGTCCAATAGAGCCAATGCCAGCTGGCTCCAAGGCAGATGCACTGCTGGCCAAGGCCGAGCCCACCAGTGACAGTAGTATCACATCTGGGATAACAGATTTAAGAAAGGAGGGAAAAAAACATGCAACAGCAATTACGAACAGAGTCAACAGTGAGAATATGTAAAACAACAGACCTGCAGACACCCAGGTCAGTGAAGAAGGAGGGGTAGCAGGTGCTCCAGACACCAGAGATTCCCTTGCAGCCCGTGGTGAAGACCATGGTGAGGCAGGCTGTGCCCCTTCAGCCCATGGAAGTCCAGGATGGAGCAGACATCCACTTGAAGCCTAGAAAGGACCCTGATGGAGCAAACTAATGCCTAAAGGTGGCTCTGACCCCGTGGACGGTTTTTGCTGGAGTAGGCTTCTAGTAAGACTTATGGACCCATGAAAGACACTATGCTGAAGCAGGTTTGCTGGCAGGACCCGTAATCCTATAGGAGTCCCATGCTGGAGCAGTCTGCTCCTGAAGAACTGCACCCCATGGAAAGGGATCCATTCTGGAGGCGTTCATGAAGAACTACAGCCAATGGGAAGGACTCACATTGGAAAAGTTCATGGAGGACTGTCTCCCATGGGAGAGGCCCCATGCTGGAACAGAGAAAGAGTGTGAAGAGTCCTCCCCCTGAGGAGGAATGAAAGGTAGAGACAATGTGTGACGAACTGACCACAGCCCCCATTCAAGTCCTTCTAACCACTGCAGGGGAGAAGGTAGGGAAAATAGGGAGAGATATTAAGTCTGGGAAGAAGGAAGGAATGGAGAGAAGGTGTTTTAAGGTCTGCTTTTATTTCTCATTATCCTACTTTGATAATAAGTTAATTTCCCCAAGATGAGGCTGGTTTGACCATGACAGTAGTCTCTGAATGATCTCTTCCTGTCCTTATCTTTACCCATGAGAATTCTGTTATATTTCCTCTCCCTTGTCTGGTTGAAGACAAGTGATAGAATGGCTTTGGTGGGCACCTGGAATCAATTCAGGGTCAGCTCATCTCATAAGCACAAACCTTTATGTGCAGCTGTATATTTCTTCTTGTCTATTATGTGCATTCCAAAGGGAAAGTTGTTTCCACAATCTTTCATTAGGCTGCCACCATTTTTCATATCATACTTAGGCATTCAGTTTTACCCTCAGCTAGAATGGTTTTGGTTTTCTCTTGTTCTCCATCAAATATATCTGACTTTCCTAGGTCACATAAAAGCTCAGTAAGTTGTGCACATCTCCTGAGGGGACAAAGTCAGGTTTTCAAAGCCCTCATGAAAAGCAAACAAATGTTGGAGTCCCTTCACAGACAAGTCTTCACTAGTACTGTCTGATCTTAAAAACACCCCAAACAGTCTCTGAGCTCCTCAGCAGAATCACAAACCTCCTGTCTCTTCACAGATCTTTCACTGACTTTGTCTTTCACACACATTATTTCTCAGTACTTTGATCCCCGTGTCCTGAGTTCACAAATTCCCATATATATCAGACCTTGCTCTCATCAGTTTTATTCCTGACAAGTGAGGTTTGCCTTTGGTATGGCTTACAGAAAGCATTGAAAGAATAAATATTTGTCTCAGTTTAAAGAGACAGGAGTGTTTTGCTAAGGAAAATGAGTTATGAGGTAGACCAAACTCTTTTCTCCCAGCAATTGTAAATCCGAAATTAAGAGGCTTCAATCAAGGAAATATGGAAAAAGAAAGAAATAACAACTCTTTCCTTCATTTTCCCAGAAAACAATGTAAGGACTGGCAACATTTTATCTAATCCTTGAACTTTTGCAAGCTTCTGTCCTGAGATTTTCTACTGTTCTATCTCATTGACAGCACTTTTTACAGCTTAGCTCCCACCTACATAGGCGTTGACACTCTGGAAGTGCAGTTCACAGACTTGTCTCCAATGACCAAGAGAGACACTAGACCTATCTTTGTACAGTCAGTAAAAAGTAGTGGCTATGTATGCTGAAATTCTATGATTTTCTAAAAACATGTTTTTGGATTCATTTGGACAAGTTATCTTATAGGATGCATAAGCATACTCTGGTTAAGGTTCAGCAGCAGATGTATCAGTCTCTTTTCTTTGTCTTGTATTTTGCCCAATTTATTCCTCAGCGTGTATTTTCATACAGATATTAATATTCTGCCACAATTGTCTGCCAAATATCCTGCTGATATTTCTAACAAAAAAAAGCATCTGACCACGGGAAGCAACACCCCATCAATAATTTTTACAAGCTCCCTTTCATTTCACTAAATAAGAGTCAACCATTAATTCAATTTAAATCCTATACTGATAAAAGGCAATTATAAAAGAGACTATTATTCATAAGTAGAAAACAAAAATTCCCAAGTATGAAAACTCTTTGTTTTCTACAATGTCAGATAACTCTCAGTACTAAAGACAGTTCGAATAGGGGCAAGTCTTCATTTTATCCGGATATATAGGGGAGCCACTCAGCAGATATTAATTATATTGGAGAAAATCTAGTCTGATTGCTGCAACCTGTGAATGGATTTAATGTTTTATTGTTTCAAAAGTGGGGTGAAACTTTAATCTTAGCTTTTGAATTGTAGTATAAGTTTAATATATACAGAGTTTGAGATCCAAAACAAAACACTGGAAAATCAAAAATCTCCCTTATCAGTTCCTTACCCAAGGACTATGCTCCTTGCAAGTACTTGAAAAGAGAAAACACAACCAGATAAAATAATATGGGCATCAGTTAAAATTACCACGGGAAAGGACTTTGTAAATAAATAAGCTAAAATTACTTCTGTGACAACATTTTTTTCTTATCAATGGAACAGAAGATGGAAAATATTTGTTAGTATATGCCAATTTCACTGATAATCATTTTCCTAGACAATCATAAAAGTTGCCCAGCAGGCATGTGTTCCACTGAGTGCTGAAGCCCTAAATGATCCATATTCCAATACATAAAGATGAATTTTATTATGCACCTCATGGAACTCCAGAAAGACAGTACTGAATAGCAGAAATTCTCTACGGCTTTGAAATTTTTCTCGTCATTCTAAGACATGTTAAACTTGTCCTAATTCTTTATTTCAGTGTGTCCGTTACTGTTGCTGTAGTTCAGAACTCTCTCTCAGATGGAAGTTTTTGGCTTTTTGGCAGGTTTGTCAGCATGCTGTCTCTTAACTTTCCTGCATAAGGTGAGGCAGGAATGCCTGGGATCCATGGAGAATCTTGGTTCCTTGAAAATATTATCACTGATAAGGTAGAAACTAATTTTCACCTGGGAACCTCTTTGGAAGACTTACTGTTGAAAATGTAAGCTTACACACAATAACTTTATGTAATAGATGTCACCAGGGGAACCGCAGTAGGTCAGTTTGCCAAGAGACCACCCTGTACCAAATGTTTTTAGTTTCATCAATGGAATGGACTGCAGAGTAGAAATGGATTTTGTGAGCATCCATTTTCCTTTCTGATCTTTTGGCTCTGGCTTTTACACACACACTTTAAAAATAAATGCTAAGTACTATGCATTGACAGCTTTAGATTACTGAAGTATCTTCAAATTTGTCTGTCTTGCAGAAAGACTAGACAAGCAATTCCTAAATAAGTTGTTGTTGTGTTTTAATCCCAGCTGGCAACTAAGCACCACAGAGCAGCTCACTCATGCCCCTCCCACTACCACCCCCACCTCCTGATATCCACTGGAATGTGGGAGAGAGAAAAGTGACAAAACTCATGTGTTGAGATAAAGACAGTTTAATAGTTAAAGCAAAAGCCGTGCACAAAAGCAGAGCAGAACAAGGAGTTAAGTCACCACTTCCTGTGGGCAGGCAGGTGTTCAGCCATCTCCAGGAAAACAGGGCTCCATCATGAGTAACCATTACCTAGGAAGACAAACGTTATCATTCCAAAGAGCTCTCCTTCCTTCTTCTCCCAGCTTTATAGAGTGAATCTGTGGAGGAACTAGAGAGTCTAACCTAGTCTGCTACTTAGTCTAACCTCAATTCCTGGGAAAAATTATGGATAAGGTTACACTGGGCACTACTGAAAGGCATTTAAAGAATGAGGGGAGTGAACAAGTAGCTTTTGGTTTGGGAGAGTCTCGGTGTAGGGCACTAAACTGGGGACTACCATTCTTAAACTAGAATATTCTCCCATATACTAAAACTGCCTAAACAGTCTAGATTAATATTTTGAATTGAGATACTAATTTCATTTGCAGATAACTGGCCAGCGCAGAACAATCACATAAATATATATCTGTACCCAAGTCCAAATCAGATTTGTTAAGTTTCAGGTTAATAGCTTACACTTTTAATTTTCCTCATATTCACTTTTCCAGTAGTCTTATGTGAATGTTTCACTTGGATCCATAGTCCTAGATGACATACTTATTTCACAACCCTGATATGGTTACGAGAGAGTTTTCATATCACGTTCAAGTAGAAAGCCAAAGCTCTCCTAGTTGTAAAGGATTAGTAAGGTTGTTCAGTCATCTGACCTGCGTAGGTTCAGCACAGTACTCCAAACACAGAAAGACTTTTGTTTTGCTTTCTCTTTCTAGTCTCTACTCAAGCACTGGAATGCTATTTATATTGAGAGAAATATATTAACATCTCTACAAATTGTTCAAAGACAGGAGTATTACATAGCTCTAGACCTGACTGTGGGCTGCAAGAAAAAGGGGTAGCCCTTTTCACTTTTTAGCTTTCTTGTAGCTGCTTGATCCTTCTATCTTCCTTGCATCAGAATATGCCGTGAAAAACTATTTCTATCAGAAGAAATACTCAAACATTTGTTTCAGTGAAGGGCTCCAAGACACAGACAGCTTTCTGCATTCTGTAAGACAGAAACTTTTATTCTGAAAAGGACTTCTGTTTTCCAGTTCAATGTAATGCATACTTTTGAAAACCAATTAAAACATAATAACATAGTCAAAAATTCTCTAGTCTATTAAATGGTTGATTGTACCCACAGTCTTTTAAGAATGTATTTAGGAATTTACAAAGTAAGTTAACACCAGTATTAGCATGAAATTAATGGTCATTTCTCCTAATGAATATCTCTTTAATGTATGTTACTGTTTTCATTAATCTCTTAAATTTGTTGTAATAAATCTGTTTGCAACTCATTATTGTAGTTTAAAATCTCTACCTGGGTATCTACAATAGATTTGCCAAATAAAATTTATTTTTTTTTCTAATTTGTTCTTTTTTTATTGTTGTTATTTTGGCTACTCTACAAAGAATGAAACAACTTTGTTTTCTGTTTAAAATCTTAAAACAACACTACTCGAAATGACTCAAATTGAGCATACAGAAACTATGGAAATGGAAATAAATGGGGGCAAAAAAGTAGGGTCACCTTCTAGTGCTGTTAGTTAGCTTAGACTGCATACTTTGTCAAAGCTGCTTTCATTTCTTGTCCCTATTACATTTATTTTCCCCTCTGCTACTTTTCATCTGTGCATTTGAAAACCTTTGTTGTTATAAACTCACTGTTTTTCCAGCAGATAACCGTCATTAATAGCAACATCATACCATATTGTGCATCACAATTCTTGAAATAAGGGATATCAAAAGGAATTGCCAGCGGCCCTTTACATATCTCAACTTTATAGAGTATTTTGATTAGAAATAAACCACTTCTGATCAGAACAAAAAAAACACAAAACCGCTATGTTTTCAAGTTGTGTAATTGTTTCACGGATGTCAACAATATTTTATTATCTTGATAGTGAAACTTGGAAGTTAAACACTGTACAAATGTTTCACAGTTTTAAAATTTTGCTTTAGAGTTTCACTTTTGTTTTCATTTTTGTTGTCAGTGTTCCAAGCCTTGAAAACTTTTGGGACATTTATCAAGTCCAATTCTAGTTTGTTGCTTGTGAAGTGAGGCAAGGTTATTGAAATTTGAGAGATTCAGCTAAGAAATTGATTCTATCTAGAAGAACATTCCTTTCAACTAGAATCTAACAGTCTGTGATGATTTCCCACTCCCCTGTTCTGAGTTAGTATAATACTGGTTGTGTCACTCCTATAGGCTCCACTAAGAGTCATCTGTACATGACACATTAGTTACTGTTTCATTCCTTCTTAGTAGCGTGGCACTTAGGAAGCTACTTAAGGAGTTCATCACTTCCAGGCATGGATACCTGGTGTTTTTAACTAATTTTTTTCTTTTTTTTTTCCTGAGACAGTAAAACAATATATATGAAGTGTCTCTGCAATCACTTGACAGAGAGTCATGTTCGTTCATTATGATCCTAGTTAATAAAGCTTATATCAGAGCTTGCACTTGCATTATTTAACATTTGGAACTGACATTGTCTTCTAAAGAACATATTCACGGATACGGTTTAAATTACTCAGTTTGAAAATCAAATTATTTCAGCAATTTCTCATTTCCTCTCCTTCCAAAGAGATTCTTCTATTCACATAAATGAATTATACTTGTATATACTGAAAGGCATAATTCTCACAGAGAATACAATATTCTATTCTTAAGTAAATTTGTTGGAATCTAAAACATGATCGACAATTTGTGGGGGTTTATTGTGTTCACACACCTTCAGTTTTATTTCTTTGTCTCATATTTATTCAGCCTTTAAATTCTAGTAAGTTTCCTCCTATGAAAGAGATAAAGAGCCAGAAGAAAGAAATAAAGTATCACTTCAAAAGCTACCTGTGATATTTTTAGGCAAAGCAAAGCATTTGAAGTTTTAATAGCATAATGATCTTTAGTAGACACCAGCAATATAGTTTGTAAGCTGGAGTGACAAGATAGAATTTGCAAGACATCTTGTCTATGATAGTTTCATGTAGGTAAGATAATTTACAGCCTTTGAGATTATTTTCTTAATTTGAAACAGATCGATAGAGTCACTTGGATTACTACACAGTATTTACACTGAAAGCATGGCTATTGCAGCACTTAATATTCTGTTTATCAAATTCTAGTCACCTTTTAATAAGAAGTTCCATGAAAACAGGATTGGTTATATGGAGAAAGCAAGGCTGGGGTTGCTGACAAAAATAAAACATATTATACGGATTACTGCCTGTCAGTGATGCCACTTTTACCTAATTCACATTGTTATTTCCTTTAGATGCATTTACAAAGATTTTTCTCTGCTTTCTTTATTAAAACAGACTTATTTTACTTAGACTAGGTATCCTGGAAGAAAAGCAAGTTGTAGATATTGTTCTAGTGCCTGCTGCTGCTGCCGTTGTTACTGCTGCAATTACTGCTGCAGTTTTGGCTTTTAGCCAGCAAAATTTCTTGAAGGCTGCATTGAAGTTGCCATGGGCACCATAGGATGATATATGAATGAATCACTAAATGGTCTTTTGGTCATGTTCAGATATTCTGTGAAGGAAAGGTGAGGCCAGACTTTAACAAGGGCTTTGTAAAAGTATTTTAAAACGGATTAGTAAGATGCAAGATGTTCTTCCAAACTGTCAAACACAACACGACCTTACTAACAAAAGTTTCCACCTCGTATTATCTTAAAAAATCACTGCTAGAAAACTACTAACTAGAAGAGAATACATGAGAAAAAATGAGTCCAGACACAAAATCAGAAAATAAAGGTCAGGAGAGAAAAGCATTAATGTTACTAATATCACTGCAAACCATCTTGGCACCATAACCGATATGATGATAATTTTATTTATGTGGTCACAGATTTCACTTATCTTACTTGGTGCTACTTATAATCTCAAAGCTTATACTCAGTATGCTATTCTTCCTCTCTTCTGTTTGCTCAGCTATGTCTATTTCTGTTTCAAATACCTCAAAAGGTAAGGCTTCAAGTAACTTATTTTACTGGAAAATGCTCTACAAGGTCAAATGGAAGGGGTGGAAAGGATATTCACTTATTAACAAGATGTCTTCTGACATAGCTGATATATGAACATTGCTCAGGCAGTTAATTGTTAAAGAGATTAAAATTCCTTGAGTTCCACATACTATAATCAGTCTAGACTGCAGATTTCAACCTTGTTGAATGTTCCATCCGCAAGACTAAACTGGTACCTTTTGTTTATCAGAGAGATTATTTTTTTGTTAATGATAAGGAAATGCATTTGTAAAGACTTTGAGACATTATTATCTCAAAGTTCAATGTCAACCTCTAAGTTGATGCAGTATCCCCAGGGTAGCAAGAAGAATCAACATATTTTTGCAAACAAAAGTGAAGAAAGATGCTGATAAATAAAGACCAATACAGTATTTTTCTAAAATAACAATGCATTAAAATTACTTTTTCAAAATAACTTATTTCAGAATTTAGATTCATTCCTTGGATCATCAGCATTTGTTAAAATTAGACTCAAATATTTTAATTTCCATATATCTAATTGCAACATATTCACTCTCTTGCTCTGCTGATGTTAATATTCTGAAATACTTTAGTTTCCTGTTTTACATTTAACTATTCCAATAACTGTGTTGGGTTAGTGTAAGGTCTGTTCCAAGTGCATGATAAATCTACTTTTTTTATTTATAGACTATGATTACCTCTTGCAAAACTGTGCAAAAAGATATTGGAAAATAGAGCTATCTCTATGACCTATTAATTGCAAGGCTCCGGGAAGTTCAGAGCACTCCCACTCCTTCCTACTCATTACCACTTAGGCAACCAAAATCCCATGTGCCACATGCACAAGTCAGCGATGAACTCAAATGTGATTCATTTAGGTACTTTCAAATAACTTTCTCCACATTCAATCACCATTTTTATAGAAGTATTAAATGCTTATAAAAATTCAGGAACAACAAATAAATAAATCAACATTTAAGCAAAAAAGTAAGATGAAATAAAAAGAGATGCATAAAATATTATGTAAAACTTAATTGTTTGAATTAATATTACCTAAAAGTATCATGAATAAAGACATAAAGCTATTTTTTTGAATGCTTAGAGTGTATGAAACCCTAAGTAGGACCTTCTATCTTTTACTTTACAGTGCAATTTGAAATGCTTTGTATGTAATCTAAATATTTTAAGGAAGAAAAAAGTGAAAATTTCTTCTAAAAAATTTAAAATTCACCCAATTTTGAACTGTGATATACAACTAAACAAAGCAATCTTTTACAAACAGATAAACAGTGCAAAGAATTACTATTTATTCATGTATTATTAAAGACTCCAAGGACTGAATATCAGTGGCCTTAATTATCTTACTTCAAGGACAGTTAGGCAGGATTCTAGTTCTAGTATGTTAATTAAATAATTATAATAATTATAATTTCTTGAGAATGTTTCTGTCTTTGTTGTTGAAATACAGAAAAAGAAGCAGCACAGCATTGTGCAAAACAACTCTAAAAAAATTTGAAGTCAAGGAAGACTCAGAAGGTTACAAGTCTAGAACAAGTCAACAGTATTAGAGAAGAAGGTATCATCCATTAAAAAAAAATAAAAGCAGAAATTCTGTGATGATCATTTCTGATCTAACCTACTATACTTTTGTTTTAGAAAGGTACGTATTTTTTGAGGATAGGTGGTTTAAGACAGAAACTGAGAAATAAGTCAGCAGAAACCAAACTGTGGTGAATATTTTTAAAAAGTTTTAAATAATACACTTCCAGGAAACAAAGACACAGTGTAGACTGACTCTTTAGAGATTTAGGCAACTCATGATGCATTGCAGGTCCTCTCATACTACTTGCTGAACAAATAAAGGTAGTTAATGAACTTGTCAACACCTACTATGTAAACATAATTAAGTCCTGTGAACAAGGTGTTACCAAATTAAGTAGTTATATTTAGCTGGGTGTCTTAAATTAATATTTTAATTATCCTGGAATATGACTCTCCCAGAAAATTGTTGTGTTTTTTAAATATAAACAGCAATGCTTTCAACACAGAAGCCATGGATTAGCATTCTAACACTTGCAATACTCATTATTTCAGTAATATGCTTTGCAAATAGGCCTCAGGTGTGTAACCCATTTTTCTGCTCCAAAATATTCATATTTTGAGATCTTCCCTTTTATTTAACGCCACAATAGAAAAGGTAAAGCCACAAGCCATTTCTAAGACTGGGCAGAATCCAAGCATATTTTCTTAAAATTTACATTTGAATCTGTGTTTTTCACTTCATATTTGGATCAAGTACTGACTCATTTGGTCAAGTCACTACTGGAAGACTGTAGCAGAGACAGGATGCAAATTTACCAAGAACCACACATTTTCCCAATTCCAACCTGATCACAAGTATGTTTCTTTCTTTGCTTATTTACTTATTACCTTATAACTTTCTCCATGTCTGATTCATAGCAGAATGTCAGAGGGAGGCATTAACTCTGTTTTTATAAAAGCCATATCTGCTTCTGCTTCTGTCAGCTCTGATACAATTGCAGTATGTGGGGATTACAGCTACACTACAATCTAAGGCAATCAGCAATGTTTCTTTCTTATACTCTCAGTCCTCTGCTCTGGCTGCAGTTGTGCAGGGCTTTTTTCCTCTTCTTAAATCTTTTATCCCAGAGGCACTAACACTGTTGCTTGGCTGTGGCCAGCAGTGGGTCTGTCTTGGAGCCAGCTGGCATTGGCTCCGTTGGTCTCTCTTAAGAGACCTCAAACGACACTAGACGTCTACGTGTAGACTGCTGAATCCTGCCCTTACTTTCAGTCTTACCTCTCTACTTCATTTCTCTGGTATGATAAGATTCTTGTGTATCTTACATTGCTTTTATATATGTGTATGGCCCTAAATCCACATCATAGTTTCATAAACATTTCTAAATATTCACACTGGAAACTTAGGGCTGCCTGCTTTTCCTTATATTTTCTTATAATTATAATAATACAGCTTTTCAATACTAAACATATATTTTAACATTTTGAAACTACTACCAGTTGTCTAGTACATGAATTATTAGCTAGTCTTTATTACAATATTCACTGTTATCTAATTAGAGGTAGTTTTACCCTCAAGAGCATATCCCCCGGTGACAAAAAGCCATAGAAAAATAAAGAGCTTTTTCATTTATGGACAAAATACCGTGTATTGTCTAGATGAATTATTCTTTCTAACAAACTTTCTTCTTGCTTCTTAGTAAGCAATGGGATATACTGGGCAAATAATGATGAGCAAGGAAAAGATCTCAAGAAAACAATGAACTGATCTTGCTTAATTTAAAGAAGCAACTAGTCAAATAACATATGAAAAACACACACTAAATAATGTTATTGAGAAAGCTAGTTAGAAATGTTTAATTTCATTCCATAAAGGTAATGGAAGAAAGGATAATTCATATTAATGGAAATGAAAGCTGCTAAAAGCAAGTAAAATTCATAATTTTTTGGGTAGAATTTATTACTCTAATTATAATCAATATCTTGTCAGGATTAAAAGAATTTTACAGGGACTGCAGAAATACTACAATAAAATTTTTATAAAGAAAAAAAATTCAAGTTAATTTCAAAAGCTCTTTTACAAATGAGATATTAGTGTATGCCAAACATGGAAAGACTGCCATGTGAACTATAGGCACCCTTACAAAGTGATAGAGAATAACAATGCTCCCTCACGCTCCTTTCAACTGAGAAAGTAGATTTTTATATTGCCTTGAATATGCCAGGCTGAAATCTGTAAGTAGTGCAGCAACCGTCATGAAATGTTATCAGCTTTCTAGCAAAACATTTCAACCTTAAAGTAAGGAGAATCAGGGGTGAACTGAATCTCAGGAGGCTGACTTTTTTTTAATTTACTTGCTCTATACTTTTTCTAGGGTAAAAAAATCAATCTCTTATTATTATTACTCCTAGTAATGTTTAGGAGAATGCATTTTACTCCATACTGTGATGCATTGTCATAAATTTTCAGAGGACAGTCGCAGCTGCTCGAGATATAACAAAACTGCTTATATCGTAATGCAAGGAGAAAGCTAACTTTTGCCTCTCAAAATATCAGAAGGAAAAAAAAATCCTTCAAATTTTTTTTTAAAAAATTACAGAATTATCTGAAGTATAACTTAAAAAACTATTATGAACTAACACCATTGTGAAATTAAATTTGTAATGATTTGTCACTTTCATGGGCCTGAACTTGTTATTAATAAATGCTTGTAGCATTTCTTCCATGACAAAATTTCTCTGCTTCTTGGGGTTTCTGATTTAATAATAGAAATAAATATTTCTAATTATAATAATGTGGTTTATTTTTAAATTTTGTACTTTATATATTCCAACTTAGCTGTACATGTCTACATTTGAGCTGACTGACCTGACTTTTTTTAATAATCGGTAGAAGTCTGGAGTATGATTCAGTTCCTTAACCACAATGTCTTGTGCTATTTGAGAGGTACTGGAGGATCCCTGAGTCACTTTCTGCTTTTGAAAGGCATGGGACCTCTTTAAAATCTGTGATAGGTAAAAATTACTAATTCTATTTCCCTTGTGTTTTTGTCTTAAATGTAGCTAGACTCACCACAAAAGCACCCATGTTTTAAATAATCCTGTCTTATCATGTACCATATAGGCAGCTTTCACGCTTAAAGGAAAAGTCACATAGTACTTAAAAGGTCAGTATTATGATATGAACTTGTGAAAATTTGTATCAGTACCTTCCTAGAGATATCTTTTCACCCAGACCCGAGTGGTGGAACAGTCATTCCCCTGTACAAGCCTCACACTGATTCCTGATATTTAGATCCCTCTTCTGCAAGGCAAGATGTGAGCTGGACTCCCTATGGGTTCATTTTGTCTCACTATGTTTGATTGCTTTAAATGTTATTTTAATCACCAATACAAATTATACCTTAAAACAATGAACTGAATGCTGCTCAGTTGTTTCTAGGCTTTTAAAGGTCTAGGTTTTAGAGCAGAGGAAAAGGGCTTGCATCTTGCTGCTGCACTAGGTTGGATTACAGACATCCCAAGAACACTGCTTACTGAGGGCCGACTGAACTGCATCCCACTTGGCACAGGCTCTGGAGACTACAGATGAAGCTGGTCAGACAGCAGGTGTCCATCGGCTTTTTTTTTATTCATACTGTCTTTATGTGTCTGTATTTTCTAAATTACTACAGAGATTTTAGCCCCTCTTGTGCTGAAGTCTTGTAAAAACATTTTCTCTTTGTGGTACAGTGTATAACTTGTTTCATGCTGAGACAGAAATACAAAGGAGAAAATTGCTTCCAGCAATATGTTTCCACTTCAGACCCCTCAAGTGTTTGTTGATTTAGGCCTATCTATACTAAAATGTAAAAAAAAAAAAAAAAGGTAGATTTAGCTTTTTTATTATTTTATTTTTCTACTTGAAGTAGATTTAATTTACTCCAGTGGTTAAGGTAAAGCTGAAGATGAAAACAAAAACTGTTTTATAAAAATAGAATAATTTCAAAAGTATATTGTTTAGACTCTGAATTTTTGGGATCAGAATAAGCAGTTGTAACATTAAATAAAGAGTTGACAAATATTTAAAATTTTATTCTTTTTTCAATGAATGCTTTTTTTTAATATAAATTCAGGTAGTTAAATAAGGGACTCATTTTTCTATTTCCCCTCATATACTGAAAGTGTATCTTGTTCAGTCAACATATTGCCAAGTGACAGATTCAGATAGCAATATTCACATCTAGAGCGGCAAAGCAAGTTACAGAACAGCAACCAGGGAAAGCTATAGAACTTGACCCAGTGTACATAATTTTGAAATAAAAGTCTAAATATTTGCGGCTGAGTTGCCAAACACTTTAGATGGGCAATTCAAAGGTCTCTGGAGCTGTTATTCCACAACTAATTAGTTTCTGCAGTGAAAAGAGTATAGTTTTCTTCTGCCAAATACAGTGTTTCTGCAGCATCTGATGGTATTGACATTACCAATTAGATATCGTTCTAACACACTTGCAATTCACCCATATGTCCAGTAGGCCTCTGTTACACTTGCCCAAATCAATAATTAATCAAGACTGCATCATTTTCAATAAAGTTCTCTTGCTTTTTCAATCAGAAAGCAGTAAAGATATGTCAAAGTTTATTCTACAGTGTATTCTTTGAAATGACACAAAAAAAGTTGTTTCTTTTGATAACAATGTTTTCTCTCTCTGTTTTTAACACTGTAGACACTGTTTTCTACTAGGTCCAAGGTTAAGGATTCCTATACAGAGCAGATTATGTTTTGACATTTACAGTAGTGTAATCAGTCTGCATCTTACCAAAGAACAATTGTGTAATAGTCATGTCCAAAGAAGAGCAAGGAAGCTGGTGAAGTGTCTGAAGCACAGGTTTCATGAGGAGCTGGGGTTGTTTAACCTGGAGAAAAGGAACCTGAGAAGAGACCTTATCACTCTCTAACTTCACCTGAAAGAAAGTTGTAGCAAGGTGGGGGCTGGTCTCTTCTCCCAGGTAACAAGTGACAGTATGAGAGGAAATGACCTCAAGCTGCATCAGGGGAGGTTTAGATTGACTATTAGGAAAAGTTTCTCCACCAGAAGAGTTATATAGCATTAAAACAGGCTATTCAGGGAATTAGTTGAGTCACCATCCCTGGATGTGTTTAAAAGACATGTAGATGTGGCACTTAGGGACATTGTTCAGTGGTAGACTGGGCAATATTAGATTTACAGTTGCACTCAATGATCTTAAAAGTTTTTTCCAACCTTGATGGTCCTATAATTCAATGATAGTTCTTCCTGAGAGAGTTGTTATTGTGAAGATATTCTGACAAAAAATTCTTTCATTTTTTATCATGAGTGCTCAACATCAGTTACAGTTCAGTTGGAATAGGTTGTACAGAGAGTTTGTAGATTCACTGCTAGTGGAGATTTTCAAACCGCAGCTGGGCCTGACTCTGAGAAACCTGGCTGAACTGCAAAGTTAGTCATGAGGGGAAGAGGAGGGGCAGGCACTGATCTGTTCTCTATGATGACCAGTGACAGGACTTGAGGGAATGGCCTGAAGTTCCAGGGGAGGTTTAGGTTTATGTTGGATATTAGAAAAATGTTCTTCAGCTAGAGGGTGGCTAGTGATGGACTCCCCAGGGAAATGGTCACAGGAGCACTGACAGAGTTCAAGAAGCTTTGGTTAGGAATTTGGATCAAATGACCTCAGAACGTATCTTCGAGACCAAACTAATTGTATTATTCTATTCTACTATTCTGTGATTTTATTATTCTAATATCTTAGAAATCAGAGCAAAATCACACTATTATGTAAGAACTTACAAAAAATGTTTCATTCTTACTATTGACCCTTCAAGGCAATATTAGAAAAAATTTAATTTTTTTCCTTTCATTTTTTCCTCAACTTTTTTGCTTTATCTAAAGTAGATCCAAGGTCTGTATGCTTATGATAGAGTTCAAATCCGAGCCACAGAAACTTACTCATATTTGAAAAGAAAGTTCATCTCTAGTCGAAACCTAAAATTCTGATAATCCCAACTGCTGTAATGTGAAGAGAGAAACCAGTGAACTTTGTATTTTTTGCTTAAAATCCAAATGCAGATTCTGTACCTGATATTATTGGTTTGTAAACAAATATATTTTAAAATATTTTATCTTTAAATAGAAACTTAAATATGTAAGAGAGGAGGTAAAGAAAGATTAAGTCCTATGAATGTTTATATTATTGAGATGGAGAAGCAATTCCACACTTCACTCAAACCTTTTCTACTACACATAACAGTTCTTTCAGCATCATTTTTTGTAGGATAGACTGAATTCCAGAATGATTCCCTGAAATCCGTCTTTGTCATCAGGGAGTGATGAAAAATCTTGTGTGTGCATTTGTGTACAAATGTGTACAGATTGTGTACACTTGTATGAGTGTTTGTGTACAGCTGTCTACATTTGAAAAGATTAGATCTTCCAGCTCTAGCACTCTTTTTGTTATGTTACATGACAATTGGGAATTTGAATGCAAGAATAACATTTTGTATTGGTAGATATGAAAATTTTTAACAGTTGCCAGAGATAGCTCAATCAAGTAAATCAGAGTGAAATCTCCAGATTCAAGTAATGTATAGCTATAGATTAGGTGTGTTTATACAAAATTTTATCAGTTATTTTAATAGAGCAAGGCAATATTCAGAGATGATGTAGTTCTATGAAGCTTTGCACTCTAAAAGAGGTTGCAGAATTCTAAACTGTCATAGAGACATTCAGTCTTACGTGTGGAAGTGACTGCCTTGTAGGAGGGACCATAGGCTAGAATTTTTCCACAGCTCTGTCCCTGCTACTCAGATATTCCTATATAATATTTCCAGTCAGTTTTAGAAACTACAATAAGATGGGCATTTTCAAGAGATTGATCTGTCTTAACATTAGATATACTTAAGTGTGAGCTAATCACTCTTATTTTCTGTTATACCCCTTAACTGCAGACTTCTAATATATAGAAAAGTAGTAAAAAATTCAATTACCTCTACCATCTGTAGTGCGAAGGAAGAACTTCTGAATGGTAACCTATCTTAATCCAGAGTTAAAGATTTTTGTCTCTGGTGGTACCTATTTCTTGCATAGATTAGGAGAGGAACTAATATGGGGCTTTGTTTTCTGCTGCAAACATCGTTGACAACACAGGGTTGTTTCAGTTATTGCTGAGCAGTGCTTAGACAGCCAAGGCCTTTTCTGTTCCTCATACTGCCACACCAGTGAGGAGACTGGGGGTGCACAAGAAGCTGTGAGGGAACACAGCTGAGACAGCTGATCTCAACTCACCACAGGGATATTCCATGTCATATGATGTCATGGTCAGCAATATAACTGGGAGGTGGAGACTGGCAGCGGCTGCCATTGCTCCAGTACTGGCCAGGCATTGGTTTGCTGGTGGTGAGCAATTGCTTTCTTTTGCATCTCTAGGTTTTATTTTCCTCTCTCTTCATTGGCTTTCTTACTTCAGATTTTTTCTTTTCTCTTTTTTATTTTTTTCCCCTTTCTTAAACTGTTTTTTTCTCGACCCTCGAGTTTTCTAACTTCTACACTTCTGATTCTCCCCCATCTTATTGTGGGCAGTACTGAGCAAGCAGTTGTGTGGTGCTTAGATATTGGCTATGGTTAAACCACTACATGTGCAAAGTGAAGACATTGATTGTTCCATAGATCCATAATATTTAGAGTTAAGGGTGGATGCCTGAGTTGAAACAGGGGAAGTTAGCCACATGCAAGAGTATGTTGAAATTGTCAGCTCAAAGACTCTGCAAGGAGAAAGTTGCATTTAGTGATGAAAACCGATTATTCTGTCTGTAACTAGCATTAGAGAGTCTCAACCTTTTGATACCAGATGCATATTATTTTCATTTATACAGCACCATGAATTATTTTCTTTCAATTTCTTGAACAGTTCAAAGCTATATAGCATGCATATGTCTTTTTTTAGTCTCTGAACTTTTTCAAAAGCTATTTTGGACTGTCATTATCTTTCCCTGTCGAAACTGTCAAGTTGCATTAAAAATGAAACAACACATTTCCTTAGAAATATGGTACTTGTTGTTATGAAAAGGGAACAACTTGACCTTACTAATGGGTCAGCAAGAGTGTTATCTGAGTGTTTTCAGATATGGAAATGTACAGAATATTTGTTATGACCTTTTCAAATTTCAGGTTCATATTATTGGTTGAGATCACAAATCAAGAAATATAGAAATTTAATAGAAGTAAGAAAAGAATCATATTTGTATCTGAAGTTTAAAAGAAAGTAAATTGCTTAACCAGTTGAGGTCACCACCTATGTATCTGTATTTGATGAAATGGTAAATTAGCTTGTAGTAGTGAGCCACCTGAGTAAATACTTCTTTCTTTTTCAGTTTGCTTCACTATTGAAGTTCCCCTACGTTATTAGTGGAAAGAAGAGGCATGATTAAGAGCTTAAAAGAGGAAAGTTTATTTTCTTCTTCCGATCTACAGCTAGAAACACCGTGGAAAGGTCATGGAATTATTTATATTAGAAAGTTATAAAATGTGTTTTTAATGGAAAAAATAAAGAGCATGTCTCTATATTGCTGTGCCTTTTTAGGCAGTGGTGTCTAGCTTATTCTTCAGCAGGTGTTACCTATGCAAAACTTGTATCTGAAGCATAGCTTTTATTCCATTTTAGACTCACAGAAAGAAAAGTAATTAATCATATAAACAATGAATTTCCAGTCTTCTTTTTGCTTCAGTAGTAAACAGTTAATTATGCAAACTAGTCTTTCAAAACAGATCATGAGCAAGGAAAGCATTTTGCATATGGTGTGCATTAAAGAGTATGTTACATGCATATGTTGATATACATATATACAGACATACATATATAACATATTATAGAATATGTTTAATATATATGTACATACATACCTATATGGAAAAGACCTTTAAGATCATATGAAGAAAAGGTAAAAATATGTCATATTATTAAAGCTTAAAAAGGGGTTGCTGCTCTGTTGTTCAGTCCAGGTATGAGAAACAGAAATGGGAGAGGAGTGACTTTTTTCAGAGCTGTAGTTGAAGCAATGCAACATACCCACCTGTATTAGGCCTTACTTTACAAGGTGAAAATGCTCATGCTGAAGTCAGTAGATAATACACTGGGCACTTGCAGGGGTGGAGTGGAGCTGTGTTCATTCAGTGTATAATTATAGTGAATAAAGAATGACTCTTTCAAATCTGACATATATTCCTCCTTGAGTGTCTGATATGCATACCCCTAGGATGATGGATAGTACACTGGTTATAGTTGACTATACTGACAAGGCAAAAAATATCAAATAACGACAAATTTCAAATGTAAGTCTCCAGCCAGTTTTCTGGGACAAGATTCTCTTCTGAAAATCCATCTTTATTTTCCAATTTTATTTTTTAATAAAATAATTCTACGTTTCTATATTAAACTGCCAGTGTCACAGAGAGGTAATTCAAATATATTTTACATGCCTGCAATCTGTTAATTGGCTTGTTATATGTTTTATCTGTGTTATTCTGCCCCAAATACTAAAAAGTAAGTGTACACTGCTTAATTTTATTATGATTTTAGTGCAGCTCTTTTTCTCTTTTTCTCCTATCCTTATCTTTCATAATATTAGATTAAATATCATAGAAATGATTTTTTATTTTTAAAATGCAATCTTCATTTAAAAAACAAAATGTACTCAAGATAGTTGAGAAAGGCAATATCATAACAAGGACTATAAAGAATCTTTACCTGCACACAAGAATTTCCTTCTCTGAATTCAAGACTTGTGTTTCTTTCCTTGATTCTGCCTCCCTGTTGAATTTTCTGCTGTTACTGAAGCATCAGCTGTTTTCTTGCTTATTTGTGCTACAAGTATATAACGACAGCTGTTCAGACAGTGATTATAGTACTCTACTGCAAAATTGTGATGAATAATCAGTAGAGCAGACTGAAAACCAGAAAAAGGTACTATGATAATGCTGCTGGTTTTTGTGTTGTTGTTTTTTTTTTTAATTTAGGTTTGAAGAAAACTAACCTCCACAGACTGGAAATAACAACTATTGTAAATGTAGCAGCCATTTTAGCATACAGCACTAGGACTTGATTCTAAGACTCGAGTAAGTTTTCTGAAAAATTCTTGATAACAGTGATGTTTTTAAAAATTATATATTTGTCTTGTGAAATTAAAACCATTTCTGTTCTTTGCTTCATTACTGTGGAATAAATATTCTGGACCAAATTATTTATAGTACCAGAGATAGGTCTTCTACTCTAAAACAAACCTCTTCCTATAGAAGGCCTAATTAGGTTGTGCATACAAAAAACAAATAAAACAAGCAAATTACAAGACTGTATAAAAATATAATTCTGAATTAAAATGTATATATAATTTTGAATTAGCCTAGTTCCTTAAGTAAACAAATTTTATAGACTCAGGAATGGATTGTAGGTATATGCCTACCTGTAAAATATACTCATTTACATCACCCTGGAAAAGAAAAAAACAACTTCTGGATTTAGAAAAATTTAAATGAGGTTAAAAAGTATTGAAGCAAAATAATTTTCTATGATTTTATAAAGAACAGCTTGCAACAAGGAGATGGGCAAGTTTGTTTCTAATATTTTTTTTTTATTATTATTTTAACAGTTGAGTATGTTGATGTATTCTTTGAAAGTATGTTGGAAGTTTACATGGAGATAACTCAAATTTAGAATATGGTCACACAGACAAGTTTGACACCTTTACATTTTCTTGAAGTTAATTTTCCTTATGTAAGAAGCATTCTTAAAGCCAGTCTGACTATTTTTTGAAAGTAACGTACAAGAAGTGGTTTTTAATCTTTTGTTGAAAAGCTGAAAAAATCAGTGCAAGTTTCCGAAAGCACACTCATTATTAAAAATTTAAAAACCACTGATTTGTTAAATAAATCACTGATTTATGATATATGGAGGTGTCTTTTTTAAGGAGTATGCCAGTAAGTTAGATTGTGATACAGAAACATCTCTGATGAAATAAATAGTAGATACAATTGCAAATAAGGTAATAGAAGAGGATGAGATGGCTTCTACTGACAAATAGAAGTCCTTCCAGAAATATTTTTGTCTAAGACATTCTAAAGCAATAGACAGTGATAATGATAAGTTATTAGGTAATGGATAAAAAAGAGGGAGAGTTCTAGATGCTGGTTTATGATCCTGCTTGAAGCAGAGAGTTTCTTTAGTCCAAAGCAGTTGCAGAAACATAAGCGAGAACTCAAAAATGGGAACTAAGAGGGTTCCCAGCTTAATATACAAACAAGTATGATTCCATATTATTAATCAACAGTTCTCAATAAGAAGGAATTCTAGTACCCAAACTTCACAGGTGAAAGCACAAGGAACAATGTACTAAATCCTGAAGCCAGATCAGAATAATTGTGAGATTCAAGCTCTAATCATATGCAGGCAAAAAGCTGGAACACCTGAGGCAAGTTCAGTTAGAAAAGAAACAAAGATATGTCAAACACTTTAACTGTTGACAGTTGTCCTTGAGTTGTTTATAATGACTCTTCACTATTCATTCTAAGTGATTGATCACCCAAGTCACAATAGTTTCTGAAGCCTCTTTTGGATTAATGAAACAATTCAAATAGAAGAAACAAAGAGTAATGAATGGTAAATATACTCCAACCTTTGGTTTAAAACTCATCAGGTGGTTAAATTCCTTCCTCAAACTGGCACAAAGAATTTAGCGAAGGTCACGGAAAGCCTACGACAAACTGGGACTGCTGCTCAGTTTTCAACTATGAGACATTTTACGTTTTATAAAACTGCATGTCACAGTTTTATAAACTGTGTAGTTTATAAACTACATGCAATCTGGAAACTGTGGCATGAAAACTGTATACATCTTTTGATACCGAGATGTAAAATTAAACAACTTTTGTTGAGCTTGTTAAGTCTTCTAGTGTGGAAAACAGGTGAAGTCAAATACCAAAACCTACACATTGCTGCTGAAGTTCCATATATGTTTTAATTGTGGTGTCTTATTTCTTGGAAGACAACTTTTTATTGTAGCTTTCAAAATGATTTATACAAATATAAAAATAATTATCAAAATCTAATTTTAATGTCACGTAACTATAATTCATTTATTATTTAAATTATTAGCTTGCTAGAGGGAATCTAATTGCCAAATTTCAGCTGAGTGAAGTGATATGTACAAAACTAAGTTGCTCTCCTTTTTACTGTGTGATTGTTCAAACACATTGGGCCTGAAAGATTGATCATTTCCTGTCAAACTACAAACTACATTATAACTTCAGACTATAGTTGTTTGTATCATCTTTTATTAGTATGTAGGAAATTCCTGCTTGCTATCAGAAAGGAAAGTTCCTTGGAAATATTGAAATAATTGATCAACTAACTAGCATCTTTTATACAAAGTCATGGTTGCTGTTTAAAGTGGTACTTAGGCTTCAACAAATTATATTGTGTTACATAGAAATCATAAGTAATAGAGAAAATACAGTGACTACATATATTTTTTACATGAGAATTTTCTCGTCCTTTACCTATCTCCTCTGCTTGTTAAGTGTGCACACAAAACTGAACACAGAGTCAGAAAGAAAGGTAACATATAAACAGCCCATTAGCGGGAAATTAATGGATATAGTTAAGCATCTCTGTAGAACTCCTTTCTTCCTCCCATAGCTCCCCTGGTCTTATGTTCCTAATTAGTTAAATTTAATATACTTTGAAAGCGACTCAAATGTTTTTTTATTTGCCTGTACAAATGGTGTATTTGCACCACCAAACTGTATAGCTAATCAGTCAGCTGGATAAATAAGAATGGTAGCTTGTATAACTTTGTATCTATATCTTTTTTGAGCCACCAAATGGGAGAATTACTTTTCCTGCTTATATTATTATAGATGATTATTTACATTTCTTTTCTTATTTTGAAAGTTATAAATGCTTATGAAATGTAGCTATTTGAATTAAATTTATTTACTAAAAACCAAACAGAACAAAAAAAAAACCCACCAAAATTTAAAATAAACAAACCACCACACATCAAAAAAGAATCAATCTGTGGAAAATTGTGCACATCTGCCTTTATAGTAGAGGTGGACATTTGTGAACTTCTCTGTGTACCTCAGTCTTTGTATTTCACTCTTCACTTACAGACATTTAGGTTATAAAACATGTCCATTACTTCCGAGGGCTATAAATTAAATTACTCAAACAAAATAAGATGGCATTCAATTATATACTCCCATATCCCTTCAGTAATCACCAAGCTACCATAATGTCATAATAGTCGATGTAGTTTATGAGGGAGTGTGGAAGACAGAACAGCACTTCACAGTAATTTCATTCAACAAGTTATTTTCCCAGGGTGTCAGTTAGTCTTAATGTGGAGAAATTAGAGTATTCAGGGAGGTACAAAATGCTGCCTGTAGTATAGAACACCTATAGTGTGAAGACTCTGCGGAAAAATTTATTTGAGATAATTGTAGTTTTATTTTTTTTCCTAATGGAATAGCAAGCAGTTTATAGAGATGTGAGATGGCAGATTTGAAAGTCTTTTTCATTACTATAAAAAGTCTGAGAAAGCAAAAGAATATCAAGAAATGTGGGTGACAAGAATGATCTTTTTTTACTTTAAGATATAAATGGTTAAAAGATATTCACTGTATTTTCCAGGTACAGAAATCTCTTTCATCCCAACTTCATGTACTCAAGAATGCTAGTAATTTTAAACTTGAGAAATGATTTGGGCACATAGATTTTCTTGTTATTATTTTCCATCATATGTAAGATTTTCAGCATGCGTAAGATTTTCAGCATTCATTAGATTTTCTCGTCATATGTAAGAACCAACAGTATTTTATTCAGAATTTTCAGTTCTTAACTCTGTCTTGGAACCTAAACCTTATGCATCACAAAACAGGATATGTAAGTGGGAGTGAGTGCAATCAGTAATGCTTACATCTACATAATTTGATTAAAAAACTGTTAGTTCTGAAGAGACACAACCCAAAGAAATTATTCCAAAAAGTTAGGATGAAGAAGTACTCTTCTGAAAAGACACAAGTATCATTTTGATGATGTTGCATTGCAACTAAAGTAATTATAGCTATCTTATAGCTGAATTGACTAAATTTTGTAGCACAATGTGGAATATATCTGTCTTGAAAAAAATGTTATATGCCCACTCTGAATGTTTTTTTTTCCACTGAGCATCATTATTTCTACTTAATTTAGACTGGAAAAAAAAAAGTCATTTGGAAAACAGTTCCACACAGTCAGACTCTTATGAGAAGAAATAAGTAAACCTAGAATTTTGTTGGAACAGCGACGTAAAAATCACATTTCTGTTGTCTTCAGTTTATTCATACATGAACAGGGATATAGATAATGGATGGTAGGAGAGAGAATAGAATAGTCGTCTTTATTATCTTAGTCTATTATACAAGTACATGGGTAATAAAAAATATCTAAACTCCCCACTCCTCCAAAAAAATTGTTTGCAAATGAAGTTCCTGGAAACTTCGTTAGTGTAGTATTTTTTTCATTATGGCGATTAAATTCAATAGTGATAAGCGATTTAGAAATAGAACTTCAAAAATTTGTTTTAACAAACCTCCAACAATATTTGATTTAAGAAGCTTTTAAAAATAGTTCTTGCAGAGATACTATCATTATTTAAACATATTCAGTAATGTAGTATTTGATGTGTATCTGTAGATTGAAAGGATATTTGAGAATTTCCAATTGAAATCTACTGAATGTATATACCAATTCTGAAAATTACACTGCTGTCTAAGTAAAATTTATTCCAATACAGCAAAATTTATAGAAATAATGTTAATTGTCACCAATGATATTTAGCTACTATAACTAATACTTACATACATATTGAGACAGACATTGACTGAGGGAAATTATTCCACAGACTTCAAGCCTCAGGCCTTGTATCAAGCTCTAAAACAAACTCAGTTAAAGTTCTTCCCTGGAACTGCAAACTTTCCCAATCTCATTAATGCAACTGTGACTGTGATATGTCACACTTGAGAAATATGGTGCATATTGATACAGGGATTAAGGTCCAATACTCATTAAAAGTAGGATGGTAACATTAAATAGTTGGCAGTGAAACCAGGGAATCTACAAACTGTGATATTTGTAGTGTTAGCAATGGATTTGAAGCCTTTTCTGATTCTCTTAGGCCATTGCTTTGTTAAATATCATCACAAACTAACGGCTTGTTAGAGCATAGACCTCAAAATAATACTGAACTTGTTACACTGGGCATATTGGATTTAAAAGGAAAGAATCTATGTATATAATTTTAGAAACTTTAGATGAAGATGAGATTTTTTTTAAGGGTGGTTTCTTTTTCCCTTTCTTGATCAAAATAATAATAAAAGAACCCAATTAACAGTGAGCTAGTCTTCTACAGTTCAATGTTAACATTGCTTCCAAAATGCTGCTGAATGTTAATAGAATAGGAGCTAGTATAAGAGCCTGAACAATTGCTTGTACTTTGGGTGATGTTTACCTTAAATGTACATCAAACAGTTTGCAAACTCAGTGCATTAAGAAGGGATAATTAAATCACCATTAATTCATACATGCAAAAATGTTGGTGTCAAGCTAAAATTTTATGCATAAATTTAATGTTGTCTCAGAATATTTTCTCAGTCTTTGCCTGGCAATGTAAAGAGATATTAACACAGGAATATAAACCCAAACCTTTTTACATCAACTAGCCTTCACAGACAATTGATTGTATTCAAGAGAGTGATATCAGGTAAATCATATTTCCTTTCACTTGCTTCCAGGTTTAATAATATTTTCAAACAAGTATGATGAAATCAAATACTTGTCCTGCATGTACATATTGCTTAGAAAAATGAAATGACAGATTTAGCTTTTCTTTATAGTTTGTTTTCATGTGCAGAGGTTATAGCACTTTGCCTCACAAATCAGTGACTGCTAATTATAATTCCCATGGACCTATACGGTAATGTGAATGCACCTCATCTTATAAAATTAGGGTTACACAGTTCTGCTTGTCTCTTGGTTATATAGCTGTATTTAAAAATGGATACTTATTTATACAAAAACATTATAAGGCATAAAAAGATTTGCCCCAGGTAGAAGCAGCTGCACCATGGTGGAGGAAGTAGTCATGTTTATTGAACGTCCCTGTGGGCTTTATACTAAGAATGCAACACTTCATCTAAAGAACACCAGTTGTTAGGCTCAAATTTTTATATGCTGTACTTGTTCTTTAAGAAGAAGATTATAATCAGAGTATTTGTTAATTTGGTACATCTCTTTGCAAATTCAAATATGAAAATAAGGTAAAATAATTTAAAGATGTTATTATATCATGCCTATTCCAGAAAATACAGTATTTTAGGGTGTGATGGTATCCTTTGTCATCACTGAATCTCTAGTCACTGGTTTTGTATTTTATGCTTTCTTGTTTTCTTGCTTTGAATCCTTTAATCTATTTTTGGTTTCCTATTTCTTTTTTTCCAAACAGTCTGTCAGTTCATGCATTTAGTTTCTGAATCAGTTCATGTGTAATATATCTTCAAATATGGAATTTAAATATTTTCCCCACAATTGGAGGCTGACCTTTCACATTTCATTGGTAGTCTCTTTATTTGTGATGTGCAAATGCTGGTACCTGTTTTCTTTGTTAGTCATTCCTCTGTAAATGCTTGACTATAAGATAAGGGGTGAATCAAATTCTATAGGTTAAATCATATTTTTTTTAACATCACCATACAGCTTTTATGATGTTCGTAACCAAGAAATAATTCATCTTTGACATCAGTGACATGAGTGAAATCTGCCTTTTTTTCTCTGTAACAATACTTTTCTCTGTAACAATACTTTTTATTGTAAAGTGTCATCTACTCTTCTAGTAGTAGTTTGATTCATTGCTGAAAATATTAAAATGGATATATTTATGAAAGCGCCATGGATTACTTATTCATATCAGCATTCAGCTTTAAGCAAATGAGTAGCCCTTCAACAATAAACAGAAATATTTATATAATTAAATTAAGTACCTGTTTAAGTGTTTCTTTGTACAAAATAAGTTCTCAACACTACAAAAGGTCTCTCCCAGGATATGTATCCCCACAAGTTACATGGGACACACCTCAACCAGCTTAGCAGTACACAACACAGGCATTGCATTTACACTGTTCTTCTTAGGCTTTACTAGTGACTGTCAGTCTGTCAGTTGAGAGAAATGGTTTCTTTCAGATAACTATTCACCTAGCCTAATTTAGGCATCTATTTTAGGGCAAGATTAATTGTCTTATACAAGTAGCTGTTTTCGTCCCTTGAAGGTAAATAGACTGTTGATTAATATATAGTAGTTGTCTATATTTGGTCAGAATACCATCCAACATATCTCTGCTACAAAATGAAGAGTCTGAGAGTAACTCCACATGAGCTAGTTCATATAATGAATAACACAAGTAGTATAGTTAAACAAGAAGTGTCATGTCATTTAGCTGTACTAGGCAATGATGCTGTAATATGGCTAAATGATCTCAAAAACCTGAAGCTTGTTCATTCAGAACTGGCATAATATTTTTCAAAACAATTATGTAATGTAAAACTACTCCCCTTTATCATACCTCATGCATGAAAATAAATATGGAAAAATTATAAGTTACAAAGAAATGTTTTAATTGCCTATACCATCAGGGGAAAAACTTGAAAGAAACACGCAAAAAAAAGTACTTTAAAGCAAGTTCATCCTGATACAGGAGTTAGTCCTGCATTTCCATCAAATTTCTGTTACTTAAATTTAATTTTGTAAGAATAATTTAGGTTTTTGTTTAAAGCCTTTATCTACTAAGATGTCTGCTTAAATATTTACATAAGCAAAGATCTGTGATCAAAGCAAAGTGGCACATCGACCTTACTTGTTTTAAAAAGGTATGGAATTATTTTACTGTTATTTCACAGATATTTTCTTATTTTGTGTATTTCAGATGTAGTTCCACAAAGTATTTACTCAAAAAGAGACAAGAAAATAAGGGAAATAAGAATGATATTGTAATATTTTTTCTGTCTTTGTTGTTAAAAATATTTGAAAAACACTGCAAAATCTGAATTTGGGACAAATACTAGTTAGAGGACTAAACATCTCATGCTGTATTCATTTAAACTACAGAAATTTCACTGAAGACATACAAACTACTTTACACTGTTGTGTAGTGTTGTCAGGTTTCATAACTATGGGTTTTTTCCAGATTCAATAAATACATCATTTCAAATTTTTGAAAATAATAGTTACTTATGTCTCCAAGTTTATTCAAATTTGATGTCTTTGGAATCTATTTTGATGAAAAGTTCTGGATGTGAATTGTGGAGGGACAAGCTCCTTTACAAAAAATTCTATGTCATCCTCCCTTAACTGCACTGAGAAAATTCAGCCTGTACTTACTTCCATGGAATGAATTGGCATTAGATACAACCTGATAAAACTGTAGAAGGGGCAGTTTCTTCCTCTCTATGTAATTTCCTGAAAGATGAAAGCTTCCTTTTAAAATAGAATATAATAAATTAGTTATCCTCTGACAAAATCAATTCAGTTAATAGAACATAGCACCTTTTGATGATTATATTAAGATTATAAATATCTAAAAGGCAATGAGTCCCAGCTTTAGTACCAACTAGTTACTGATACTTAATCCATTTCACCTGAACATGCTCAATGGGGTTTATAAAACATCACAAGAAAGATGTCAAAGGCATTATAGTTTACTTGTCTTTATTCAAGGAGCCACTTGAGATACTAATATATCCCTGTCTCTCAAGAGGAATCTTGAAGATTTTTCCTTCCTTCTGTACTTCAAAAGTTATTAAGCTTGTATGAAGGAGAGTCATGATTGGTGATCCTACTACAGTAGTTTCCTGAATCAAGAACCTACTACACTGGAGGTTGACCCTTTAAATCCAAACACACTTCAGAATTTAAAGACAGTTTATAACTGGAGATTTAAAGTGGCTTTTTATTACTTTTTTAACCATTAAAAAAAATGCAAAGCCAGTAATAATCTTTTTTGTGTTCATGCTCTTTCTAGTTTATTAAACCCTGGTCAAGGCTCAAAGTTCCAAGGTTTTTGAAGTAGCACTTAAAACCACATTAAGTGGCACTGCTTTCTCTAAAGCTTATCAGTGCAGTGGGTGTTCTCAGACAGAAAAGATTTCTGACATTTAGTTATTCTTTCCCTCATCTATTCTTTGGTCAATATTCTCTCTTTGTCAAAGTAATTTTCATCTCATTGGTCTGCTTTTGTCACTGCTTTAGCAGTGATTTTTCTGTGGGTTTTTTTTTAAACCTTACATTTCATTTTATCTGTTAGGAGAAAAATATAAAGCTACATTTGGAATAAATTCAATTTTTCAAGTATCTGCTAAGTGTGGAGGAGTTTGGCACCTGAATGATGTCAGTAGCAAAAGATTGGCTTTGCTACAGGCTTTATAAATTATGTAGAAGAACTTTACAATTCCTGTAGGACCTGTTATAAAGCTTCAAGCTGTTTTAAGAGTTTGCTCAGATAAAAATAAAATATGAAGGTGGGAGTTCCTTTTCTCCCAGCATTCATAGTGATCATATTTAGTAATACATATTTCTGAGATAGATTTGGGAAAAAAAGACAAACACAGCTAAATCACAGCTATTGTCACTTGAGTAATTAGCATTTAGTTTAAAGAATAGACACAAGTGACATTTTAAGAGTCCAGTTCTTATCTTGAAAGAGATAACAAACATAACTCTCTACCCTCCAAAATTCACAAAATGTATACAAATTACATAAAATCTTGGGGTTTTTAGTGAAATATTTAATCCCTCTTCTTTAATAAAAATATTCCAAAACCTTCAGGCTCACACATAACTTCTGTTTTTCACTATCCACCGTTTTTGAAAGGTCTGCATTTCTATACACAAATATAGTGGTCAAGGACATAGTTAACTCCAGCCTTTTACTTGAATCAAGCTTTCCTCTCAGTTTATGGGTACCAGCTCCTGTTATCTACTCATAATTAACAAAAAAATCAGTTTCCAAGCATATGTATTTTTTAAAGAAATTAAGATGTGTAAACATAGGCGCCTAACACCATTTTGAGATGCACTAAGGTACCATAGATATCTGTATTGTGTTGACAAGTATGATGAAGAACTTATTAGATTGCGCAGTTATACTGAAGAATAATATCTCACGTTGCCTAGGATGATATTGATGTTTAGACAACTGAATCTTACACTTTTTTCAATAAATTAAAAACTATTATAATGAGTTTTTTCAGAGCACAATTTGAGTTCCGAGATTTATAGCACAATACTCTGTCATCCTTTTAATTTTTTTCTCTTCTTTTTTATTCCCTTTCTTTTTTTTCAATAAAGATGCCAATGTTTGTGGAATAATCACAAATCCCAGAAACACAGAATGGATAATTTTGGGATAACTTTTGGAGATCATCTAGTCCAAACAGTCTGCTCAAGCAGGTTGACCAGGGTCATGTCTAGTCAGGGTCTGAAGACCTCCAAGAATGATGACCCCAAGTGTTTCTGGACCACTCATTCCAGAAGCAGTTCATTCACCCACTCCCTGAAGTAAAGAAGTGTTTTTCTTATGAGGTCCTGTCACTGGATATTTTGAAGAGGAGCCTGGCCCCATCTTCTTTACACTCTACCTTCTAGTATTTGCGCAGACTAATAAAATCTACTCCTGAACCTTCTCCAGACTGTGCAATCCCAGCTTTCTGTCTCTCCTTATATGAAAGATGCTGCAATTTCTTAATGGCATTTGTGACCCTTTGTTGAACTCACTGAAGTAACTCCATGTCTCTTCTGTGCTGGAAAGCCCAGAAAATAACACAAGAGTCCAGATGGATTTCATCAGTGCTGAGGGGAGCAAACAAACTTCCTTTACCTCCTGGCAAAACTCTTCCCAATGCAAGTGATGAGGACCTTTCTTTCTACAAGGACACAGAAGGTGACCTTTCAGCAAAGGGGGCCTCTGCTGACCCTTGGTCAGCTTGTTGTCCACCACAACCCACAGGTACTCCTCTGTAGAGCTGCTTCTAGCCAGGCAGCTGCCAGCACGTTCTAGTGCATGGGGTTATTCCTCCCCAGGTGCAGGAATTTAAATTTCCTTTTAATGTACAGAAGGGGGTTGTTATGGGCAAATTTCTCCAACTTGTTGAGTCCTTTAGAAGGTCAGAATAAACAGCTGGTGTACCAAGCAATCTTCTCATCCTTATATCTTCTGGAGTGCTGAGTGTACATGCCCTCCTTGAAGAGAGGATCTTTTGAGTGAAGTGGAAATTGGTGGTCTCTTGGCCACGGCAACCATGATACAATTGAGTTTAAGATCTACAAAGGAATCATTAGCAATTTATACAAGCAATTCACTGGTAACTTTAAATCTCTCTATGAATAAGAGTTCCCAGCGTGACCTGAGAGGGACAATGGGGTATGGGGTAAATATTAATGGAATGTTGAATTGTAAAGTAGTGGTTTGCTGTCAACAAAGCTGATCTCAGACTACTATCACAGAACTTTCTTCAGTGCAGAATGGCTTGATCCATGCCATGTCTCCTACAATGATTATTCCTAAGATTTTTCCTTTCATCCCAGTCTCTCTTCCTCCAATATCATGGAGAAGTAGCAAGGATTGAGACAGACTTTATGGAATATGTTATTTGGTCTCCATCTTCCATTTTCTCAGCCCTCTTGAAATTTTAAGACGCAAGTATTGATGTGTTCATTTTCTTCTACTGAAGTTTGCAATCATATCCATACAGGCATCGAGTAGAGCCTGTTGCATTCTGGGGACATAAAATGAGAATATATTGTTTGGCTGGTGTGAAGAAAATAGAGAAAAGAGATATAACAATACCAAAGGAAATAGTATATAGCAAATAGAGGCCAGTTGAGAAATGAGTGAATGATTTTGCAATACAAAGGGATACAGAGAAACAAGGGACTGTTTGGAGGACAACTTGAGTTCAAGTCCATATGCTGCTTTTTTACAAAGAGGTTCGGCAGAAGTCCATCCAAAAAGAACCACCAAAATCATTTAGATTCCAAACTATGAAAATGAGAATATGCTCCAAAAAAAGATTTTCTGTGTAAGAGGCATGTTAGATGGTGCCCGAATGTCCACAGTAACATGAGAGATTTCTAGATTTAAAAAAAAATGGTTTCGGATTTGTGCTGAATTCTTTCTATTCAAAAGAATTACTCAAATTGTCCTTTATGGATAAAGGTTTTCTTATTAGTATAAACCTTGTCTGTCATCTTTATATTAGATTATTGAAATAAATTCAACAATAGGCAAAGAATTAATTTGCAAAGTATACATACTTGCTCATTTACTGTCTTTGACCTAGAGTGTAGGGTCCACATGAATTCAACTAGAATTAATGTGGTCCAGTGATGAACGTTTCTAAAATTCTCTCTTCTCTGGAAGAGAACGTACATTTTTAAGGGACGTAGCATAATGGGAACATATTATACCTGAAACTCACTGATCTGTATTACTAAATAAAATGCATGCTGATTACTTCTGCTAATTAACTCATTCCCTTTAACAGCTGTTGGGAACATGCAGTGAAATGTTCCAAGCTAACAAAGCTCCTAAACTGCATTTCCCATCTGCTTATCACTGTCTTCCAAAGCACCGCTATTTTCTATTCTGCTAGAGTATCTGAGAATCCAATTCTTCTTTGTGCTTGCTGGAGATTGCAGTTTAGAAGAGGATTTTAAGAAGTGAAGACTACACTCCTGGGACTATGTTACTGTCAGGTCAAGTAAACTAAGTATGGGTATTGAATGGCACTGGCAGGACAGAGAGATCAAGGATAAGTCACAAAATGCTGAGTTGCTGGTAACGGGAAACACTTTAACTTGGAGAAATCCTTGGGTAGTTTTTTTTTCAAACCTAATTTCTCTGAACGTCACTTTAAATCTCTAAGGTTTTAGCTGTCCATGGAGACAAATGATCATTCTGCAGGAAAGAAAGACTCATTGAATGAAGTCCCCTGAAACACTATTTTTTTTTTCTTCCATTGATCTCTGAGATCTAAAACAAAAGGTACTTCTAATTTTTCAGTTGGTCATCAGTGTACAGAAAAATGTAGTGGATATAAAGGAAATGTGTGTACCTCTATTGATTTGTTTTTTACTATACTTCATGCCTAGTTCTTCTTTGCACAATTTACAAGCACTTTTAAATGAGATACTTCTATTAGGTTTGCATTAGCGTTCAGCAAAAATGGTTATGACATGCATTATTTTGAATTTTCTGCATTGCAGTTGGGTTGCGCAAGGGCTGAGCAAATGCTGATGATTCTATGTGATGATTCTCCCAGACCTTTTAAGGAGATTTTGATAGATCAGTCCCCTACAAAGCTAAGTCATAAATAAAATAATTTGGGTTTGAACATTTCCTACACTGGGCCCTAATTCCATAAGTGCTTAAAAAGTGTTATTCTAGAGCTGTGTTATGGCTTTATTAATACAATAAATAAATAAACCCATACGGACTCGGCTAGTTGAGGGTTCAGCAACCAAATCCATTTATTGGAAGCAAAAAACACCTTTTATATGCACTTCAAACAACACGTGATTCCATTGACTGATCACCATGGGGTATCTCACTGCACATGTGCATTGAAGTACATTTGGGACTACAGCTCTCAGAGTGCCTCTTCTAGCATCCCTAAAACATACCTCGTACGCTGTGTTGATATGTTAGGTCCAAAATTATGACTGAAAGATTTTATATTGTAAAAAACACTAGTTTTTATATTAAAGACAAGATATTTTTTCAAAAGGTACCTAAAAATGTTGAAATTAAATTAGTATGAAGACTGTATAAGTTATGGCTTTTAGTAAAAATTTAAGGAAGAAAGGAGAAAGAAAAGATACAAAATAATCATCAGCAATATATTCAGATAAGAAATATTATGGAAGTCATAACTAATCACAAAAGAAGCAGTAACTCTCTGAAATTTCAATGACTTTATTACAAATATGAGACAAATTAAAAGCTCAAAAGACATCCATAAATATTCCTTTACATTTATTTCTCTTTAATTCCTAGATATTCTCTGGCACTATTTCCCGTAATTTCAGGCTGAATATCTGAGTTTAAATATCTGAGAAGATACACAAAATATGTGCATGTAGATGTGAACTTATGTCAGTAAATCTAAAAGAAAATTTTTAATTCAGGAGAGAAAAAATGTTTTCAAATACAAATAAGACATAGCCACACCATTGGGCAGTAGGTCTCTTTCACATGGTACTGAAACTTCTGAAATTACATAAGTAAGTCTTACTCTTCTCTATAAAAATTTAAATTTAGAAATTAGTTTAAAGGAAAGTGGTGGGCTTGTCTTGGCTAGCTGCCAAGTGCCCATCAGGCCATTCCATCACTTCCCCTCCATCAATAGGAGAGAGGGGAGAAATTAGGACAAAAAGCCCATAGGCTGAGATAAGGAGAGGAAGATTGCTTACCAATTAACATAATGGCAAAATAGACTCAACTAGGAAAACTTAATTCAGTGTATTGCCATTTAGTTGCAGCAGAATTGGACAGTGAGAAATAAAAACAAAACTAAAACCACTTTTCCCTCACCCCTCCTTTCTTCCCAGGCTTAACTTCATTCCCAAATCTTCTACCTCCTCCCCCACCCCAGGCAGAACAGGGGTTGTGGTCAGTTCACAACACTTCGTTTCTGCTGATTCTTCCACCTCATGCTCTTCTCCTTGTCTGATCTGGCTCCTGCAGAACCTTTTTCCCTTTTTCTTCCCCAACCTTGATATATGCAGAGCTGTTTATCTCACATCTTCTCACATCTCTCTCACACTGAGTGAGCTGCACTTTTTACCTTCTTAAAAATATGTTATCTCAGAGGCATTACCAATGTCCCTGATTGGCTTAGCTTTGTCTAGCAGTGGGTCTGTCTTGTAGCTGGCTGGAACTGGCTAACACTGGAATAGCTTCTGGCAGTTTTTCACAGAAGTCACCTGTGCATTATGAACACCTCCTCCTAGCAAAACCTTGCCATGCAAACCCAGCACAAGGTATTCATCCTGACAACAAATTTGCGTTCCCTCAGGATGAAAAACTCATGGCTATAATAAAAGATTATATTTCAAATATTGTTGATGAAGGCAAAAAAATGGCTGAAATGTATAGATGTGAAGCAATAACCTGTCTACAATAGAGTTATATAAAGAAATAGCTCCAAGGGATTGGATCTATCCTGAGCTGCAGGAATGATTTTTACAAATGTTGACTTCAGTATGTCGATGTTACTTCTTTTTTGATTACTTTGAAATATTATGTAGTGTAGATACCCATCAGTGGAAATATTACTCCTAAGATGGAGAAAAAGAAATCTAAATAATTATCCTACTATGTTATATATTATCCAAGTACACTCCTAACTCAGGTCTTGGAACATGTCAATTACATAGCATTTAATGCTATTGAGTTTAACAAAGGTCTCCCCTCTGATCTCAGTAAATAGGTGTTACCATCCTGGACACACTCCATAAATTAACATGGTCTCCTGAATGTAGTCATAGACCAATAGAGTAATTCAGCTTAAGAGGATCCCTAGCCATGCACACAGTATGAAGAACAAAAAAGAGGAGCTTGAAGCTTTGATCCAGTCCCAGAGATTTGACATCACTGGCATAAATGAAACCTGGTGGGATGAGAACTGTGACTGGAGTGCCCTGTTGGATGGCTACAGGCTCTTCAGGAGGGATAGCCAGAGCAGAAAAGGCAAAGGGGTGACATTGTATACGATAGAAGGGTTAGAAAGTATGGAGCTCACAGATGGGTAATGGCACAATCGAGAGGTTCTGAGTAAGAATCAAGGGACAAACAAATAATGCAGATGTCATCGTGGAAGTCAGCTATAGACCTGCCAGCCAGGACAATGACGCTGACAAATAATTCTTTGAGGAATTAAGAGACACTTCTAAGTCAACTGCCCTTGCCCTTATGGGGGACTTCAACTTGCCAGTAATTAAATGGAAGCATCATACAGCGGGTACAACCTGGGCCAGAAGATTCCTAAAAAACCTGAATGACAACTTCTGTGGAAGAGGTCCTAAGGGACTTTGACTTGGAAAGATGCCCTTCTTGATCTGCTAATTGTCAACAGAGCAGATCTTGTGAATGAAGTGGAGATTGGTGGCTGTCTTGGCTACAAAACCCCCTAAGTGATCAAGTTTAAAATCTCTGTTGACAAGAGGAAAAGTGCCAGCAAAACCTCAGCTCTGGACATGTGGAAAACAGACCTCAGGCTGCTCAAGGAATTAGTAAGTAACGTGCCCTGGCAAAATGTTTTTGCAGGTGCTGGGGTTCATCAGTTCTGATCACTATTTAAACATCTCCTCCTAAGGACACAGTAGCAGTCAATTCCCAAATGTCAGAAGTCAAGCAGGCAAGGCAGAAGGCTGCCTTGCATGAACAGGGATCTTCTCTTGGAAATAACAATCATGGAAACCTGTGATGGAAATTAAGAAGATCATGTCAAGGTGCGTTTCTTCATGGAAATGAGACTTTACATTTATTAAGTGTTTTTCTCTTTTTTCTCCCACCCCCCCTTCCTCTCTTTCCAAAAATGCATGCACACTTGAAAAGTATATAGAAATTTTATAGAGTTTAAGAAGTCAAATATGTTGATGTATATAAGTACCTTACTATTACCATATATTATATTTGTGCATTTGTATTGATAATTTTTTCATCTTTCTCTCAATATGTATATTGGTATCTCACAACATAGTGATTCAAACAATAGTCCTTTTTTGAGGTCTCTAACTCATAAATAATGTACTACTTAACCCTGAATGATTTAGTACCAATGAATTAATTTGTTTACAGGGGACATTATAAATAGTTGACAATCAAAAAAAGGCCATTTTTATAAGCATATATTAGATGGGTTTGCTGTATGTGTTTATCAGTATGTCATGTACTTCAGTCTGCAAATGAATACCAATGATTCACTTCAAAGTTAAATATTTAGCTGATAATTTTCAGCAATTCAAACAAAAATGAGCAGTATGAACTAAGTAACATCGCAGAATGGTTTGAAGCTTTGGATCTTTTCCTTATGCTGGAAATGGAATGTGACACCTCTTGTGGTATCTGCATCCAAAATAATATGGAAGTATAGTAACTAAATTATTCCTTTTGGTCTTTTTCCTTTGGGCAACATCTAACTCTAAGGAGCATAAAAATTTTACCAAAGTGATTGGAAAAATTACTGACTAATGGTTCTTTAGATTTTTACATAAACAACTTGTGTATTCAATATTTTTTGTCTTAACCACTGTGACTACTAAAATTTAAAAATACTATAAAATAATAATCCACAAAACAAACCAAAAAAACTTTGAGAGTGAGTCCAAGTTATGGAAAGAAGCACCACAACTGCTTCTTGTTACTAAAAGTACTCTGAGAAAAAGCATTTGTAAATGCACAAATAGGCAGAAAGTTCACAAAACCCCGCTGCATGAAGATACACTTTCTAAAAATATAAACAAAAATAATAATGCTTATGAAAGCACAGACAAGTCTATTATCACATAAGAACATTGCTCACTTTCAGGACCAAAACTACAATTTCCTTTTGAAGAGTGTGCTCCTCTGTTGTTACTGAAGTTCTAGATACCTTCAGGAATATATTATCTAAAACTGTGCCACAGGATAAGCACATGATCATTTATTTAAACAAACCTTTATTGAATGCATGCTGCTCCAATTTTGCCTGTATCTTTATGGGCACTATCACATAACTTGAGTCAGATTCTCCATTGATTTTCCTCTGTGACTGCAAGTCAATTTCTGAAAGCAGGAAAATGATTTTCACTTAGTCTACTGATGTAATTTATAGAGTAATAAAAATAGATTGTTAAAACTAGACATTTTTTCCCTCAGATTTGAATGTACTTTAATCAACTGAAGCATCAGCGTTAAAATACAGTCACCCTCTGTAATCAATGCAGAAAAATGGTTTTACTGAGACAGTTCTACTGTCCCTGAGTGAATTGAATTTCCCACTCAAAGTGTCAGTCCGCTAAAAATTATATTGTGAACACCAGGGTAGTGTTAGAAAGCTGCGTTCCACCAGGGGGAAAAAGAATCTATTTTGTTTGTTTTCACATTAGTTGCATTAAAATGTTTGTATGCCTCTCCTGAAAAATGCAAATTTCTTTAAAATTAAAAGTTCAATAACAAGATATTTCAAAAAGCAAATGCTACGTACAGGCTTTGGTAATTAGCATGAATGTTTTGTGCAGGGCATCAAATTTAACACAGATGTGCCTTGCAAATTCAAATGATCCAACAGAAGCCTAATGTTTCAAGCTTAGGAAAGAAATGGAGGAAGCTTTTCTGTTTTAAGTGACCAAATTACCCTGCAATGTGTGATGATTAAATTTATAAACAATTCCAGCCTTTCCCAGCTTAGAAAGCACTTTATACAGTCAGCTAGCAGCTCCCAGAAGAACCTGTCCCAAGGAAAGACAATAGGACAGCTCAAGAGGAAAGGTTGTCAGGCATGTGAGGAATACCAAATGCAGCTGTCAGTGTAAAATATTTTTTCTGCTGAGACAAAACATATCTGTGGGAGAATGTGTGCATATGCCTTGCTTCGGGTACAGTCACTGGCTTCAGGACCAGTTTTGCTGCTTTGAGAAATTTAGGAAAACACTTCAAATTAAAGCAGAGAATAGAGGACCACTAGACGCACCCCAAACTGTGGATGTCCACAAGCAAGAGCAGGAGAGAGTGTTACTCCAGTGGGAGCACAGGCTACAGAGAAGGCTGTTTAAGGAAAATTCTCAGCTCTTTGCAGCAGACCAAGGTTTGTCACATGTAAGAAAGTGTCACAGGAGGTACATAGCCCACAGTGAACTTTGGGCCTGTGGTAAATGGAGACTTAGACGATGGGGACTATGGACATTTTTCTTTTTGTTCTTTTTGTTTGGTTGATACTTGGTCTAGCCCGAAGAAGAGTAAAGGGTACTGGACCATCTGTCATACAAGAAGAGGTTGAGAGACTTGGGTATGTTCATCTTGGAGAAGAGAAGGCTCAGAGAGATCTTATCAAAGCAGAGAGAGATACAAACAAGGCAGTGTCAAACTCTTCTCGGTGGTCTGATGGGACAAAAGACAATGGTTATACTCTGACATACACAAAATTAAATTTACACGTGCACACACACACACACCGAGAATACTTGGTTATTTTGAGAGTGTCAAATACAGAAACAGTTTGTCCAAGGAGCCTGTGAAGTAAATTTCAAAATCCAACTAAACATAGCCCTGAGCAATCTGGTCTAAATGATATGTATTAGAAATGGATGAGAAATCATCTGGAATCATGACTATTAATCAATCATATATAATACTGAATAGATTTTTCAGAAGAATAAAATCAAAAATTTGACTAATGTTGCCATCATGAACTAAAATCTGTGATAGTTTAGGTCATAATAGATCTTGTTCATCAAAGCTGTAGCCAGTAACTGGCAGTAAATTGTCCTTTTGTGCCACCAAATGGAACAATAACTGCCTTTGTACAGCAAAGTTCTGTTGGTAAAATAGCATATGCAAGATGACTGGAAGATGACATTGAAACAGTGAACTCTGTAGAATTAGCACTAATATGAAGTTGCAACACATCATCTAACAGTAATATATCCACACCTCTGAAATGGAGATTAATTATGTACAATTAATCTTTTGCTGACTCCTAATCCTTATTTAGACTTCAAGAAACACTTTAATTAAACAAATTTTACATTTTATTATTCTTAAAAAAATTTACTATCATTTTATCAGACTATTTATTCATTTACTTATTTTTAATATATATGAAAAACATCAGAGCCCTTGTATAATTTAGACTTTGGAAGCCGAAGATAAATAAGAAAAAAATAAGCAAGAAGTAGCTAATAAGTGATATATAATGGCAGCATGTGCTCTACATCAAACAAGGCAATTGCTCTTATGTGATATCTGCATATTTCACTATAAATTATTTTTCTCCTGTCTGCAGTCAGTCAGCTATGATTTTGTCAATTGAGCTGTTCTCGTTAACAGCCTGAAAGAGCAGACAAACAGTATGTTGATGGAATTTGCATGTGAAACATAACCGGGAGCTTGAGAAAAAAATGAAAAAGAAGGTTGAAAAATTAGAATAATAGGCAGAATATAATCAAACAATGCTAAACAAGAAAAACAAATTATAACTCCAAATAAAATGTGGTACCAAGAATAGATACATTTCACGAAAACATAACAAATCACTTAGGCTTGACCCTTACAAAATGTAGATAAGCACTTAAAGATGCTTGTGTAATAGTATTTATCTTACTCTTAATTGAAAACGCATTAACAGGTACTTTACTTGATTTTGGTGTTTCCAGAGAAGGCAGAGTTGTAGAAACACCAATTTAGGCAACTGTTTAAAAGTTATGTAGCCAGACAAGCTACACAAAAATAGCCAGACCGATTAAGATACGTAGACAAAAGAGAAGCCAGTTGCCGGGAATAATTCAACGCTTCCCTCCCATCTCATCTTCAGGTAGAACTGCTCACCAAGATATGCTTACTCATAGACCTCCCATTAGCAAAATATGTTGATAACTGGAAGGAACTCAGAACAGAAACCTTAATGACTAGAAAGCTGGCAAAATTCTCTATACAAGCCTAATGAAAAAACTTACCTTAGAGTTTGATCATTTTAATAAAGTGAACTGAGATTTTTTCCATTGATTCCAGCATTTCAAAGATCAAACCTTATGTGCATATCTTGTAGGATATGACAGGCTTTAAATACTGGAAAAAATGTAAATTCTGAGTGAGGAGAAATAATTTTTAAGAGAATCACAAAAAATGAAACTACACAAACAATTTTAAAAATTGAAAATGTTATGGAATACATGAAAGCCTTCAACTGTGGAATAGCATTACTAGGGAAAAAAGTAGAATAGTTACCTTTCTCCGGGTAATACCTTTATTTACATTGTGGTCACTTAGATTTTAATATAATCTGTTAATTAATTTAAATCATTTATCATTATAACCTTTCATTGACTCTTAGTAAGATATTAAGAGGAAAAAAAAAGTTAGACTGGTTGCAGCTATCCTTCCCTTTTTTATTAGGTTTCTGGGAAAGCTGTTGTATTTTTCTGGGAAAGACAGAAGACATATTTCATATGTTTTAATGTGTTTGATGGACTTTGCCACTTCAGCATATGCATGGTACTCAAGAGATCATCTTGAAACTGGATTTTTCATGAAATTCTCCTTCTTGCAGAATTGGAAATTTAGATGAAACTTATCTGTCTTATCTATTTATCAACAGTTATATAACATAATTGACATACTCTAGGATGTAGACTGAGCTTCAAAGATTGCTATGTGCTCACATCCTTGTTCAAAGAGACTGAATTTCAATATCCCTCATTCTAGAGAAAAGCAGTTATCTGCCCTATTTGCCAAAGATACACAGGAAAGAGAGTCTGATGAATCTAGATATTATTGATGTCTAACGACAGTTTTCCTCAACAATACATGGCTTCAATTAACTTCAGCGATGTGACATCACATAACTGGTTTGTACTGTGAGACTAAGTTCCCTAGAGAATGTTTCCTGGCTCAGAAGCCAACTGGCATTTAATGGGAATTTTTCTATAATTAAACTCTTTTGCTCGTTCCCATTGCTATTTCTTTGTATTGTGATCAAATATTTTTTAAAAGAATATTAGAAGGAGCCAAAACAATAACAAGAAAAGTTGTAACAACTAAACAATGTAGACAAATATAAACAAATACTTGAGATCATGTACAGGATCATTTTTTAATTTGAGTATAGAAGTCGTATCTCTCTATACCCATGAGGGTAAATTAATTTTGAACAGGATGTGAACTCAGTAAGAGACTCCTAACCATCGCGATGTTCATTAGCTCACTACCTGACTGTTTTTAACCACTCCAGCAAGTTGTCTCCAGAAAAACTGGTGATGAGTGACCTGGCAATGAGAAGCATGAGTTTGAGCCAGTCTGATATGCCACTTCAGATTCAGGATAAATCCCTGGACTTTGTATATTTACTTGAATATATATGTATAATCTATGTACATTAAACATCTGAGTATATTAAGTAGCCAGGTTAGGAAAATTAGATCTCATTTCCACCTGTTCTCTCATCCTGCAAACAATCCAAAAGATGAAGTATGTATTCATCATCTCTTAATTCTCTAAATAGCAAAATCACAATTTGCCCTCAAAAGATGGATTCTTATTGAATTCAATCAAATGCCCTTAATTCTGATCAGGTACCAAATTAAAATAGTTTGCTGCTTAAATCCTTCATGATCATGGCTATTTTAAACTACCCTTTTTGCAAGAAGAATGGAAAAAATGTGGATGTAAGTGATGAACTGTTTATGCATTGAATAAAATTTCACCACCCAATATTCTTGACTATTACAATAATCTGGAAAGTCTTATGGGTTGGATTTATGTGGTGAGGTTTTGGTAGGGGGTGAAGGGGTAGCCTCTGAGAGAAGAGACCGGGACTGCCCTGTGCTCAACACAGCTCCAACAGACTCCTTGCAGTGCACAGCTGAGCTCATAAGTCAAGACGATGACACTTCAGGAAAAACACATTTAAAAGAGAGCAAATTACTGCATGGCAGCAGAGAGTGAGGAAAAAAAGAAGTGTGAGAAACAGCCAAGTCAAAGAAGAAAGAGAGGAGAAGGCACTTTAGGTGCCAGAGCAAACATTCTCCTTCAGCTCATGGAAGACGGCAAAGATGATGACTATGGAGCAGGTATCCACACTGCAGCCCACAGAGAGTATCACATCAGGGCAGATAACTACACTGCAGCCCACACTGGAGAAGGTGGATATTCCATGAAAGATTGAAGTCCATAAAAGAAACCATTCTGGAGTAGGATAAGTTTGAGGACAAAGGAGTGGAAGAAACAAACTCTTATGAACTGACCGCAACTCCCATTCCCCAATTCCCTACACCCCTCACGGTGAGGAGGAGGTAGAAGAGTCATGACTGAAGGAGTGAAATTGCATCTAGGATCAAATGAAGGAATATATTTTAGTTTGTTTCCCACCATACCACTATCTTTTTAATTGGCAATAAATTAAATAAATTGTAAAAGTGTATTCTACCCAGGATGGCAAGTTATAAGGGATCTCCCTGTTTCTATCTCAAACCCATAAGCTTTTGTTTATCTTATTTTCTTCCCTTGTGCTGCTGAGAAAGAGAAACAGGAGAGTTCTGGTTGGAGGTCTGTGAAGGTCAACTCATCAAAATTTTTTTACTCATGAACAGAATAATCTGTCCAATTTCTGAATGTTAGAGAGGCTTTTGTCTTTCTCCTAGAGATAGACTGATATCCTTCTCAGAATTCCTGAGAAGTTTTGCATTGTTTCAGTAAAAAAAAAATAATTAAAAAATGTCATGATGTCATGATCTCTACCTGGACACCAAAAATATATATAAATTTCATCTGTGCAGACAAGAGGATCAGAAAATTACTGTGACATCTTTCATGGCTTTTCTACCCCACATCTTTTCAAAGCTTTAGAGCTGTCCTTCAGAATTGACACAATACTTTTGGCAATGACACTTAAAAAACTGGATTATATGTTAACTTTACTAAAGTTAAAAAAATAAATCTGTCATTTGGCTGAAATATCAACATCATTTTTTTTGCTGAGTAAGCTCTGTTTAAAGTTAACCAAGATTTTTTAAAATAACGAATGAAAATAATTTGACCTTGTAGTTTCTGTCTTTCCTTGCCTGAATTTGGTTTACTTTATTTTAAATAACATTTTCAAAACACTGTAATTCAGTATGAATATGATTTTTTTGACAACTATCCCATTTTCATACAGTAAAAATAAACAAAAAATCCTATTCTGTTTGCATGCTCCTCACATTCAACCTCCTTAGAATTATTTTGTTCCTAAAAATGGAAAAGAATTGCTAATTAAATTTCTAGTGTTTCTTAGGAGAATAAGAATATATTATTTCTGGGTTTGTAGGGAAATAGTGTCTTCTATAATATGCAACCATGTGGTTAAAGTTTCTTAGAGGTCTCTCTATGTCCTGATCTCTGATCTCTCAATACTAAGCTGACAGAATAAATAAAATGTTATAAAAGCTATAAAACCAATATTATAAAAGTTATAACACCAAACAAAATGTTGACAGAGATCTAGGATTTTCTGTTTAGTTCACACTTTCTCTAACATAGAATTCAGACATCCCCCCTCCCACCCCCACTTCCATTTTCTAATAACGTTTGAATTAGAGAAGACTATATCCTGTACTATCCATAGGTATGGATGTAGAGTAGGAAGATATCATATGCACACACTGACACATGAAAACAGGCTGGATGTTTAAGTAAATATGCCTGAACCCCCAAAGACCATGAGTATTCGTTCTGAGGAAAAAAAATCATATTGAAAGGATGTTTTGATTCGTTCATACTTGAGAGTTCAGCTGTCTTTCTGTAAGTATAATCAATCTATATCAGAATATGCTCACCTTCCCTTCCACTAAAGAAAGGAGATTGAAATTTAACTTTCTGAAGGATTGTAGTTAATAATTTGATTTTTAGTTATAAATTTTGTTATACTCTTGCATTGCTTTTAATAATTTCTCAAACATGTATAGACTTTTCTGTTGATTTTGGAGGAGGTCTTCAAAAAGAAGGACATAGATTGAGTTGGAGTTGTTTAGGATTTATGTCTTTTTGTGGGTGCATTTTAATTTAAGCACTGTTTTAAGTGAAAAGTTTGTTTTAGTTTGTAGAAAGCTCAGATACGCTACAGAGTATCTTACATAAAACTGCAAATAATCTGAATGCTTCCTTATACAGCACATAGAGTGTTAAAAATTAGATCGATCATTGCACAATCTTCTACAACACTGAAAATTCATGACGTTTGTGGAAGATTTCAAAATCAGTGACAGAACTGGGCCAGGAAAATTAACAAATTAAGTGAAACAGTGATATTGATCAACTGCCATTTGATACTGGTGTCATAATTTAGAGACTGGTTGTAGCAGCTCAGCTGCTACATACTGCTTTGAAGTAATATGAAATGAATAATTACAAGGTATAAGGGAAAAAACCCTACCATATTCTGGTATGTATTTATATATATGTATTTAATCTTCTTGAACTGCTGCTACTATCTGAATAACTGCAAATTGTCTAAAAAATAATTTGCCTATAATGATTTATGAAGTCTCACAAAAACATGTGCGTTTTCTTATAAAAGTGTCTTATTTCTGATCTCTAATGTTTAAATAAGTATTAAAGAGAACATTTATTTATTATTTTAATGGAATGTAAGCATAACAAGGTCTTTTGATACATCCACTCCTCCACTCCCTTGTATCTACTAGCATTTTTAATGCACAAATCCTTTTGAGTATCTATTACCATCCTACTGCTAATATGCATTTAAATTTGCAGTGAAACAGTGTTAATTTGATTTTTGTACATAAGCAAATATGGTATTCTCTTGCAGCTTTTGTATATCTGCTTAACTGTCCTCAGCTTGTGTATTGATCTACTGCTAACAATACATAACATTCCAAAAACCTAAGTTGTTTCTTTTTTTTGGGGGGGGGGGCGGGTTGAGTGTTCTCATGTCTTGTTCAGTGCCAGCAAGACTTCTAGGAGTGTGCCTTCCATGAATGAAGATATATATGTCTTTATGCTGGGCATGAAACAGTGGGGCACAAAAGCCATGTAGTTACATTCAGTTGGAATTATGTTAACGTGATGTATAGCACAATCCAGAGTATCCTGGCCCTTCTGCCTAGAAGCAGGCATTTTATCTAGATGACAGGGCAAGGCAATCAGTTGTTTCATTATTTCTACCAACTTTTATCCAACTGGCTAGATATGGCCATAATGAGCATGTATCTGATTGTAAATGATGTAGCCATATCTTAGTTAACTATTGTATTCGTAGTCCAGAGAATTAAAAAATATGCTTTAAACACAGTCGTACTTTCTGCAAAGAAAAATATACATAGCATTCCAACCTCATCTTGAATTAATTTTAAATTCAATAATAGAATCATAGAATGGTTTGGGCTGGAAGGGACCTTTGAAGGTCATCTAGTACAGCCATCATGAAATAAACAGGGACATGTTCAACTAGGTCAGGTTGACCTGTTGAACATGATATTGAATGTTTCCAGGAATCGGTTTTTCTCTCTCACATTCCATAGTTGTTGTGTAATCAGTTGCTACAGATTTCACCAGTCTCTCCTCTAGCTCTTAAAGACTAGAACCTCTACAATAACAGATGGCCCTTAAACTTCATAAAATTATACTGATCTACCCCAGCCAAAGAAATGATCTGTGTCCTTCATTTATTTGTTGTTTCTCTCACTGCCTTGAGAAGGGCAGTACCTCATTCTTTCAGCATTCTCTTACTTTGAAAACTATTTAGAACTCAGCAACATAAAAAGCACAGATGACTGTTCTTTTTTAATATACTTCAAGATACAGAAACGTACAGGACAATTTCAGCTGAAACTATTTATTTTAAATTGATTAAGCATTAAACTGCAAACTATGATCTGGAAACAATACAAAAATTTGAGTATGCATATTCATTCTTTGACAGTCTTTGTTTATTATTTGTTTGTTTGTTTTTTTTCCCTGTTTTAGAAACAATTTGGTATGGACTAGAATTTTTTCTTAATTCTGTTGTGTCACAATGTTGCTAGACTTTGGCTAGATGTTTGTTTTAGATGCACTCAGAAAGACAGCTAGGCAGCATGAAATAAAAAGTTTGGTTTAGGCCTTTTTCCTGCTGTGTTTTTTTTTTCCTACAGATAGGAGTGAGACATTCATTTTGAAAGCTGTGAGTATGTAAGACGTAAAATATTACTGTCATATTTTTTAAGAGAATATTAAAGTGAGAGTTATATATCAGAAAGATTTCAAATTGGTTAAATTAGAGAGAGGATAGATTCTGAATATGCCCAGGTTGAGGTTATTCTATGTGATAAAAAAGCACAATAAAAATGTAAAGAAATTCTAGCACTGTGTAATCTCTGATGAAGAGATGAATGAACTACAAAACTGAACAAGCCTACTGAGACATCTTTGAGAAAAAGCTGTTGGAAAGCAATTTTGTTTGTGTCACATTTCTGACAAAGCAAAAATTGCACATTCATATGAAAGTGAAAGATCTGTTTTGGAACAGTAGTCTGCACTTTTAGGTCTATTTACATCCACTGCTGTAAACTACTTAGTAAAAGGAGAATGGTTCAGGAGGAAGAGAGGAAAGCATAAGTAAATAAATGCTTGACAAAGTGTAGGAACATAGTAAATTAGGATGAAAAAGGATGAACATAAAACCAATAAAAGTTGACAGAAATATGAAATTATAAGACAGAGAAGGAAGCAAAGAACAGGATAAAAACAAGAACAGTTACTACTGAATCATAGAATCGTTTGGGTTGGAAGGAAGAAGAAGATCATCCAGTTTAAACCCTCTGTCAGTACCTCACACTTGACCTTGTTGAAGTTTATGAGGCTCATACAAACTGCACCTGCCCTTCAAGCCTGTCATAGACTCATTCAACCATTTAGGTTCAAAAAAACCTTAAAGAAAATTAAGTCTAACCATTAAACCAGTCCTGCCAAGTTCATCACTAAACCTTACATCTACACATCTTTTAAATGTCTCCAGGCATGGTGACTCAACCACTTCCCCGGGGAACCTGTTCTAATGCTTTATAACCCTTTCTGTGAAGAAAATTTTTCTAATATCCAAACTAAATCTCCCCTGATGCAGCTTGAGGCCATTTCCTCTTGTCCTATCACTTATTTGGCAACTTCAAGTAGCTGTAGACAGCAATAAGGTCTCCTCTCAGCCTCCTCTTCTCCAGGCTGAACAACTCGAGCACCCCTGGCCACTCCTCATATGACTTACTCTCCACACCCTTCACCAGCTCTGTTGCTTTTCTCTTGACACGCTCCAGCAACTCAATGTCTTTCTTGAAGTGAGGGGCTCAGAACTGCACACAGTCCTTAAGGCGTACCCTCAGCAGTGCTGAGTACAGAGGAACAATCACTGCCCTGGTCCTGCTGGCCACATGATTTCTGATACAAGTCAGGATGCCACTGGTCCTCTTGGCCACCTGGGCACACTGATGTTCAGGCAGCTGCTGACCAACACTCCCAGGTTCTTTTCCGTTGGGCAACTTCCCAGGAACTCTGTAGCACTGCATGGGATTGCTGTGACCCAATTGTAAGGCCTGGCACTTGTCCTTCTTGCACCTCATGCCACTGGCCTTGGCCCATGGATAAAACCTGTCCAGATCCTTCCATGGAACCTTCCTACCTTCCAGCAGATAAACACTACCACTCAACTTGGTGTCATCTTCAAACTGATTGAGGGTGCACTTGATCCCCACTTCCAGGTCCTTGATAAGGTTATTAACAGAACTGGTCCTGATACTGACCCCTGGGGAACACCGCTTGGGACTGGCCACTGACTGGATGTAAATCAAATCACTACCACTTTTTGGGCTCAGCAATCCAACCAGTTTTTCACCCAGCAAAGAGTATACCCATCCAAGCCATGAGCAGCCAGTTTCTCCAGGATAATGGTGTGGAAATGGTGTCAAAACCTTTACGAAAATGTAGGTTGACATCAACATCTCTATGGATGGCATCCCTTCCATCTAACATACTAACTGCACCACTCAGCTCGGCAGTATCTGCAGACTTGCTGAGGGTTTACTCAGGCCCACTGCCTATGTCACTAGTAAAGGTATTGAACCATACCAGTCGCAATACAACTCCTGTATGACACTACTTACTACTACTCTCCATTTCATACAATCATTACCATCTTTTTGAGGGAAGATGCAGAAGCCCCTCAAAAGGCATTTCCTTGAAGCCTTGGTAGACTTGATTTTGACAGAAAATTATAGAGTAACTACTAATTTTTTGCTACTGTATTATTTTGTATTCTGCTAATATGAGTGTTGCGAATCAATTCCCTTGTTTTGTTTGATGAAGCAAAATAAATACAGTTTTCTGTATTAATCAGAAGACAGAAATGGGGGGCCTTTGTTGAGATTTCAGTTCTATTTTCTTGAGAAGGACCAACAGATTTTCTTCTTTGCTGTCCAAAACTACCCAGTCAACCATTTCAAACGGTTTGGTGATTACTAGGTAGCATGTCTGTCACTGATGCCTACAAGATATAAATATGACTAAATATCTGTTGGGTAACAGAGAATATCAATTAGAAAAATATAAGCGATCATCATGCAAGATGCAGTTATATCTCTGGTTGTGTATACATGCTAATGTGAAAAAAGATTAGTGGTTTATGTCCAAGATAAGTGAAAGTGATTGTCTCAGATCTGTGTCTTTAGAGACTAGTCCCATTCCCACAAATTTATTTTGAAGAAAGTGTTATTGTTCAGCAAGCCAAAAATGAGGTGAACTAATTGGGAACTGATGTAAGAATAAAGTTTTTAAAATAATCCAAGTTGAGCTATTTTAGTTGTGCACACCTCCATATTTCTTTATATAGTAGGGCAGATGCGCTTTTGGAGCCCAAAAGCGTTACCTGTTTTGATAGGTAACGCTAAATTTCCACAGACCTGCAGGGGAAAGGTGATGGAGAAAGGAGAAACATGATGAAGAAATAACTAAAAGGAGAAGGGGAAGAAGAAATCCATAACAAGCATTTAGGTTACTTTTCTTTACAGTCCTGGTGATTAAGTAGCATCTCTAATATAAACATTTTAAACTATATAATTGATTTAAACACATAATTTTATCACTGGTTTTAGTATTTTATTTGTCAATCTAAATTGAAGAGCACTGCATGCTTAAAACACTATACAGATAAAATTAACTTGTATGCTATTTAAAAAGCACAGTTGAGGAAGAAAAGATTATTGTGGCTGTAAGTATTGATAATGACATCTGATGTTTATAATTACAAGGACTAACACTAGCCTTCCAACAATAATAATAAGAATATACCACTACTGTACCAGACAACTCATGAAACTCATCATTACTTTACAGCTTGCCTGCAGGCAACAGTTTTCTTTATTATAAGAGTTAAGATATAAGTGAGATTAGATAAAGGTCAAAAGCACTCAGAATTTAATTATCTGGCTCAAATGTCACTGGTTTTAAAAGGATCAATGACCTTATTCCTTGTTGGATGTCATATATCATGCCACTTGGATAATCCCATCTAATTTTATGTGCTTGGTTTTGGTTTTTGAGACAGGATACAAAGAACATCATATGCTCTTTTTATTGAGAGAGGTTTCTTCAGGGAATTATTCTATCCCACTTAAAATCTGAATTTCTCTCTGGCAGATGTCACAGGATGACAAGACACACCAGCCACTGTCCACAAGTGGAAGGAAACATGGAGACAAACCCTGTGTTCACAAGCAGTAAAGTGCTGTATCAATAAACACAGACCTACAACAAGAAATTAGAACTAAGTAGGTTGATTGCTTTGCTTAGCTCTCCTCTTTTAACTTCCTCTATGGATAAACTTAATACTGAATTTCCTGTATTTGTAATGTATTGTTTTGAGAAAAATGTAATATCTTGATAATTTTTTTTAATAACCAAGAGAGTTGATATGTGCTGTCAGTCTTAATTTCATTATAATAATATTTTATGCTTGTATCATATTTAAATAATATACAATACATGCACATTTCTAATATATTTCCCCCCATATTTCAAATTTTTCAGCCTCTCAAGAAATACTGCATCAGACACTGACTTTCAGTGAGTTAAATGAAGATAAATAAAATTGTTCTATAAATCTGAATGATATAAAGGCTGTATAAGAGCAATATTTTGTAAAAGTGTGTACAGTAAAGTCAAAGTGAATGTAGAAGTTTCAGTTACAGTATTAAGAGATGGATGAATAATGCACAACCATGTAAGCAAAATATAACAATCTAATTAATTGTATATTGAATATTTAATACAAAAATCAAACATATTTTATCAAAATCATTCTTTTTATTCTTGTCTTTAAATAGAATATTTCTTTTGTAGTGATGACTAAATGTTCAGAAATAAACTACATAACACCGAGGTATTGTGCTACATTTAATGCTTTATGAGAAATTGATTAAAAAAATAATAAAATAATAATAAAAACAGGGGGAAGGGTTTAAAAGTGACCAGCTAGGTATAAATAGGTTGCTGGTTCATAAGCTTGTCTCACTAACTTCTGTGTTTGACCACTGCAGTCAGTGCTGCATTTTTATTGAATCTTTATTCTATCTTCTTCTCTCAGTGCACTCTCTGTTCTAAGTGGTGAAAACGAGCTAATTTCAAGCCAGACTAAACAGCAGGTAGGATTAGAGGTCTGAGTACCAAAACCAGGAGTGAGACTGCAAATCTGAGGGTCCTCTAGGTCTGGAAACCAACAACTGGAGGGGGACAAGGCCTGGAGCCAATACGTGGACAGCTTGAATATCTAAGCTACTTAATTGAAGATTAATCACCTTCAGTGCTCATCAGCTGGAGAGGAAGAAGAGGATCAGGTTGCATGGGCTGTTGTCTTCATGTAAGAGTTGTGTATTTATGTTAGGGCCAGTAAAGGCAATGTTTCCCATCTGTATGGCCAGTCATTTCTGCATTCTGTGTCTGCATCTATCCTGATGTTCAGTCTCTGGTTGGCTCTCTGGCTGGATCTGGGAACAAGGAACCACATCAGCCTCACTTCTACTGTGCTGGGAAAGGAGGACCACCCTCTAGCCCACCAAATTCAGCTACAAATTTCTGGTGGATATCACTGAGTTAAAATTAGGGATTTTTCTTTTTAAAAAATGTTGCCCTGAAAACAGAAAGTGTTTCCTCTTGGTACAAGTATACATTGGCTAATGCTTGCCATATAGAAGCAGACTGTCCCTGTCTGTTAGAAAAAGAGATTGTTGGATATGCAGAACTGGTGGGTAAGTCTGCTGCAAAAAAAAGTTTTTTTACCAAACATGAATCTTTCTATTTCTGATTAATCTCACTTGCAGACTGAATTTCATTCTGTGTTTTTGTAATATTCTAGCAGACTCTCTATTATGGGGTTATTTTCAGAGATTCATGCCATTTATTTTTTTTACTCAACATTTATTTTTTATTTTTACCTTAATAAAAGCTGGGAAAAGAACCAGAAATGCATTTCTTCTCAGCATATTGGAGACCAAAAAAAGAAAACAACCCTGAAAATTTAAAGGCTACAGGATGAAAATACCATATCCAGTAACTTCTGCTTCAGAGATTTTAGTGAATTTCACAATAGTATATCAATAAGAACACAACTGATTCTGAAAACTGTTTTCTTATTCTCTTTGAAATCTCCATCAAAACCCTCATAATTGATATCTCCTGCTTAGATTCACTACTGCAGTGACAGTCTTTATTCATTTAAATTAATTTAAGATAGCTATATAATAAACTGCCAATAACTGGCAGTTAATGTACATAGAAAGCATTTGTACTGTTTTATTGTCAGCATGATTCCTAACATCACTTTGCCATGAACAAACTGGCATGCTTCCAAGCAGTTTCCAAGTAGGGCTCTGGAGATACCATGAGCTAAAGAATAGTGGGTAATTTACACCGATCACTTTTTCAGATGCTTGTGATCCCATGCCAGTAGGTATTAGTGCCAGAGAACAGTCTCAAACATGTTCATTTGACTACTATAAATTTAGCCTTTAGTGTTATCACATTTCTCCATGCTGTCTCCTTTAGATCAGTGCAGCACACCATTCTCTGGTGCAGCATACCATTCTCAGGCTGCAGCATTCCCAGATAGATTTTTTCTGGAGTTGCACATGGTGGGAAAGACACAGTGCTGTATACATATCTTGAATCTTATCAGTAGCTGGGACAGTTGCACTGAAACTTCATGACGGTGTGATTTGTGTGGAGAGGAGGACATCTTAACAGGCAGAAGAGCGGCATGTGACACTGGAGTGTTTTACTAAGCTCTTCTTGGTATCCCTGCTGATGTCTTAATTAATTATTAGGCACTTTGTGACTAGATTTCAAGCTATCCTTAATAATCTAGTTCCAGTGGCTAGATTAATGTAAAAATGAGTATCAGATAGAAGCAGAAGGAAGATAAAATAGGATAAAATAGGCAAGGACAAAAATATAGACGTTTTATAGAAAGGTACATCAAGAGGAATGGCACAATAAAGAATATATACAGTAAAATGAATTTTTTGCCACAATGAAATGAATAGATATTTTACAGTAGACTTCAGTAATTCAATGTTTCTACTTGGACCACGTCACTCCAGGGTATAGGAAAGGACACTGCAATGAACCTACTACCTATCTGTAGCATCAAATGACCGTATGTGGCATATTTTTCTCCCACTCTCAAATTATATTGGGGTTATAAAATTACAGCAAACCAGTTTGTGGGTTACTTGTCCAGAAACAGGTATTTGTATGGAAACAGTTTCTAGTTTAATAGAATAGAGCAATTAATCATTATTCACTGTACTTTTTAATGCATAATTTCTAACTCCTAGACTCAATTAAATACCATGACCACCCACACCGGGACATACTTATAATTTACAAAATATCAATAAGAATATTAAGAGTGATTTTGTAAAATAAATAAATAGAAAACTCAAATGTAATTAAATACAATATAATAGATTATTTCAGTTGTGAGGGACCTGCAATGACCATCTAGTCCAACTGTCTGACTAGTTCAGGGCTCATCAAAAGTAAAAGCATAATATTAAAATCATTATCCAAATGTCTCTACAACAATGACAGGTCTAGGTCATTGACCATTACTCTAGGAAACCTGTTCCAATGTTTGACCTCCTTCTTGGTAAGGAAATATTTCTTAATGTCAAGACTAAAACTCCTTGGTGCATCATTAAACCATTCTCAGGTGTTGTATCACTGTATGCCAGGAAATATCCCAAATAAATAAGTAAACAAATAAATATTTAGTTCTCCTAAGGGAATTATATTTGAATTCTAAGCAAAAAATGTGAAGAAACTCTTTCAAGACGTGTAATGGAAAAGTGCACTTCAGCAAAACCAAAAAAATAGGGATCTAGTGATGTCTTTTCTAGCCTCCACATTATAGTTTTGTTCTGAAAGCTTACTGCTTTTTTGGCAGTATAACTTAAGAGACTTTTGACTTCTTTTTATATTTATATCTTCATCTTTATACCATGTCCCAAAGAGAGGAGAACTTTAGCAAATAAACACTACAGCTGGCAAATTACTCAAGTCTCTCTAGGGGTTTAAGAATAAAGTTATCATATACCTACAGAGCTTGTTATTTTAATATTTCATGCACTTCATTTACCTGACTTCTATATTTTCAATACATAGCCCCACAACAAAGTAGTTTCCTAAAAATGACCTTCCTGACTCCTAGGGACAAATATTAAACTGTTTTAAACACCTTTTTTGTAGAATCATAAGATAATTGAGGCTGAAAATGTAGCACTGCCATGTTCACCACTAAACCATGTTCTCCAAGTGTCACTTCCACACATTTTTTAAGCACCTCCAGGGATAATGATTCCACAGTTTCCTTGGACAGCTTGTTTCAATCTTTGATGCTACATGAAATAATCAGTAGTTATCATTATCTTTATCACGACTATGATTATTACTATTATTGTTCTCCTTATTAAAAATAGAAAATCTTAAAAAGACATTAAATGTTAATAGCAGTTAAAGCAGTGAAACAGAAAATGACTGTCACTCTGAAAGAATCAATACATGAAATTTGGTGTCCTAAAATATCCTGATCATTATTTATGTGACCTCATAGGTGTATGAAACATGTGACAGGCAAATAGAAATCACAGCAGCATTAGCAACACAAAAAATATGCACCTAGAGAGCAGAAGGTCATCATCTGTTTTTCCAGGCACTGATACAGATCTCTAATGATCCAATTCTACATCTCCATGCCTTGCTATCACTTGAAATCACAGACAGCTTGGTAGACAAAACATCTAAAATCCAATCAATATAACAATAGGATTAGGGGGTTTTTTTGTTTGTTTGTTTATTTAAATATTTTGTTACATGCCCTGAAAACTGATTTGAATAATCATGTTTCTCTTTGCAGCTGTTCTCTTTATCTCCCTCTCTGTTTGGAGACAATGACTTCAGTTGTCCAAAATAAGGAAGACACTATTCAGAACGATAGTTCCAACCACTGAATTAAGGACTGAATTAGTTATAAAATGTAGATATAAGAATCTGGTAAATTTTGAAAACATTTTTGATGACACTTAGTGATTCTCCTAGTGCACTTGATCCTTTTTCTTAAACAATCTTTTTGCCTTTCTTGCTGGTGAGTTTAAAGGAGGAATCTGAGAAAACCCTCTTTAGACTTTGAAAATATCTCCATTTGGTTCTTTGACCTTGGCTTTAATATAAGTTATCTATCACATAAGCTGAAGCTTACCTTCAGTAGAAAAGAGGTAAACCAAAGATCTGTGACTAGTCAAGCAAGAGAGACCAAAAGCACTGGTACGAGCACCTTCAAGTTTTTATTTCCATTTTGGAAATAAAACCTAACAATTTATTAAATTTCTTTATTGGAGCTGTCTCTAGTTAAAATAGACTGCATTAGTGGGGAGACAAATCTATGTTTATATTTCTGGGTATGCGTGTGTGTATGTGTGTATATATACAATTTAACTAATTTCTGATTGAACTCTGTTTATGTTGAGATGCATTGGTCATGGATACTTTTATTCATTAAAAAAAAATAGGTTTAAATTCTTAAAAGTTTGTTATGGTTTCTGTTTATGCAGGATGTAGAAATAACAACAGAAAACTTTGAGCACGTGGTCTGCAAACTGGAAAAATTTGCACAGTAATTGTTTTGGTAGTCTCAAACATGATCACCGGCATGGGTGGTCATGCTATTCTTTCAGAAGAGATATTATATATTAAATCTATACTGATTTAAAAGACTATATTATTTAAAAGACCCTATGATTTAAAAGACTCTTTTTCCTTACTAGAATTAGTGCAAAAAGTCACAGTTGTATAATATTTATGGAACGGATGAGTAATATCTGTTGGTCTTGTTAGTGGATTTACAACTTTCGTTGTAGAAGGTAACTGCAATAATAGACTTCCACTGCCATGTTACAAAAATATTTTGTGTTTTTGTCATAACAGAAGCTGCCATTCTATACAGTTATGAGCATGAGTATGAAAAAAGAAAGTTAAACTGAAAGCCCTTAAGGAGGACAAAGCGGTATCAGTGAATGATTCATACAGATTTTCTGGAATGGAATAGTAGTATTTGCTATTTTGCTTAGGCAGTGTTTAATATGAACTTGTTTGAGTATTGGATTTGTCCTGAATTTCTTGTAAAATGCTGACACTATAAGACTATAAGAAACATTTGATCAGATATGGAGCTCAGGAAAAGCTTAGGTTTGCTCTTAAAATACTCAACTTGCCCTAGTTTTGGTCTGCTTTCTTTGTTCACTAACTTTTTATCTGCATGTTTCTATCTAACACTGCATTGATCAACTTTTTGCCAAAGAAAAGTAGTCTATTTTCACTCCCATAATTAACGGGACAAAGAAAAGTTGGAATTCTCTGTTGATTAGTTCTTGTCTTTCTTATTTACCTTGAAGAAAGAGTTTTAAAGTAGTCATTTTCCTTATAAGCAAAGATTCATAAAATAATATTCTTTAATTTTGCTTCCTAAAGAAAATAATTTCTTTTGAATAAGCAATTTAATGTTTCAGTTCTCTTTACACTTCTTGGTTTACTAGATCACAGTATCTTTCAAGTTTTGCTTATTTATACACTAACAAATAAAAATACTTTTCACCATTAAGTAAAAATTGTGAAAGTTTATGATAACTAAATGCAGTTAGTAATTGTAAAAAATACTACTGTGAGTAGTGAAACAACATAAATATAAGAACACAGAATCTCTATGTCAAAAATCAATCACTATCTCCAAGTCAGTGTGGAGAAATAGGTAACTTTTCTGAAAACACACTCTCCAGTGTATATTTACATATTTATTTATGCTTTTGATAATGATCACTAGCTATCAGTGGGAAATAAATCACTGCCAGATGTATGAAAATCTAAATCAAGTCACAACCAAACCTTATTTTTGAGAAAAAGAAAGTCAAAGACAAAATGCATAAAGTGTGGCTTCCTCTGGCAATGACATCTACTGGAAAGAGTGTTGAATACAACTTTAACTGCTCATTTTCTTAAATACTAGAAATATTACAATACCAAATATATTATCTAAGTCCTAAAAGAAACCTACAGAACACAAAAATATTTAATTTTGATTTGGTATTTTTGATTCATATTTTCCAGTGAGCAAAATATTTCTGAACCCTGTTTTTTATTTCTCAGTGTGACCCACTGAATCTCTCCTTTCCTTTCTCCTTGCCTTGCCTCACCTCACTTCATGTCACCTTTTTATACCTCATCTCACCTCACCTCATCTAACCTCATCTCGCCTCACCTCTTTTGCCCCAGGATCATTGACATTTCCTGTCAGAAGTCAATAAAGACCGTCAATCGAATTTGTATCAATCAATCTGTAAAGATGTTTATAGTTTTGGAGTAGAATGGGCATTGTGGTTCTCTTTCTCTGCAAAAAGGTTTTCCATGACTTAATTGACTAGAAGTGTGGAAGCTTTTTAATCCATCTTTTATGGTTTGAGCAGTCCATATCTGCAGTTGGACAGTAAATAGCATTTCATCAATATTTTAAAGATATATAAGGGCCTTCAATAAGTCATGAAACAATCTGATATGCTCCAGAAAAATAGACTTTAGCTACTTGGTTTGGTGAAGGAATGGACACAAGAAAAAGAGATAAATTTGACTGAAATGTGTTTTCTTTTGCATTGCCAAAGTAGGAGTCATTCTATTTTACTGTTTCATTTTAACCTCTGTTTCAAGCACCTTTTTGATCTTTTTCTTTCCTCCTAATCTTTATAAAGTTTATCTTTATTACAACATGTGTTAATTAGGTCTCACCAGGATTCAATGTAAGACAGATATACTACCACTGCTTTTCCTATTTATAAGTCTATTAAAACCCTGATCTGATATAACTTTTTAAGGTTATGTCCATCCTGGAAAATTAGACCCTCTCCTGTGTCTAAGTGGCAGGAACTGACTCATGGTTACAATATTTTACCTGTTTTTACTCTTTCAATAAACAAATTTCTGTGAATTACACTTGCATTTCAGCAATCACTAATAATAAAATTTTCATTTTTTGATGCATTTGATGCTACCTACCTTTTCATGCAGAAAACTGCTGCAGTGTTGGGGGTTTTTGGCTTTATTTTTTATCTTTTTCTCTGATAATCAAAAATATTATTTGCTGATTCCTGCCTACAAGCAGTTCTAGATGATTTTGGAAGTTTAGAAACATCTGCTCACTGGCCCATAAGTGTTTTTTAAAGCATCCACTTCTCCACTATCTTATTAACATTAAAAAATTTGACTGCAAAAAATATGCTCTTCACCAGAAGAAATTTCTTGAATTCATTAAGAAGGTCTCATGCTTATTTTGAAAATGCATAAATACAAATGGGAAGAGAATTTAGGTTGAACAGCTGAAAGGCACAAAATTAATTAAAAAAAAACCACAAACAAACAATCACAAAACAAAAAAAAAAAAAAAAACAAAATCACAAAACAGAATAAACAAACAAGCCAAAACCAAACCAAAACAAACTAAACAACACCATCAACAAATAAACAGGCTACCTTGTCTACATGAGTCTGATTGACCATGGAACCATCACCCAGGAGAAATATGGATGTCCAGATCTGGAACTGATGCAACACCCTTTGTCTGTTCAGTAGCACAAGAACAAAGCAAGCATTTGCAGGTTTTTACCTACATCTCACCATATTTTGCTTATTACATGGATACAGACTGCTGACTCTCAGGGACTTTCTAGATCAGGTGTAATGAAGTGCCAAGAAAAGTTTTATGCTATTTTGGAATTTGCCCCAAAATCTTCACTTCATTGCTTATTTTTACTTGTATTAGTAGGTGATCCTTCTGCTCACTATCTCTGGGGCTCTCATCTTTCTCTATTTTATGCTAGAGTAACTCTATAAATTTTAACTGGTTGACTTTTAATTTAAATCTGAGCAAAACAAATGTCTCACCTGACATTAACTGCCATGGAGAAAACAGCGACTGAATGTAGGAAGATGTCATTTAAATCTTTATGTATAAAACTCTGTGTAGGGTATTATCATCTTTCCAAAGACAACAGTACATAAAGATTTAATGTAAAAATTAAGAAAAAAATCTGAACGATGAAAGGTTTCAACGTATAAAGACTCTTCACTTTATTTTCCATATTAAATTATTATTGAGGTAAACTTCCATTGATATATAAACTACTATGAAGAAGTATGCCTGTCCAAACATCTTTCCTGTAATACCAATAAAGTGAAAATGAAATGAAAAAACTGAAGAGTCAAAAGAAACCTCAAAAACCCACAAACAAACAAACCCCCCCAAAAACAAACAAAAAAACACCTACCCCCTGCAAACAAGAAAAAAACACAAGGCATCTCAAATGCTGGGATGTCTATAGAGCTGATTAAAGTGTCATTCTTGTAAGAACAGATAGTTCATTTAAGAGGTAATTACTGTTGTGCGCTATGAAAAGCTACTGATTGAACCATTCATCTGTGAAGCCTGGACCTGGCTACTTACAGGATTTAAGCCCATTAAGTTCCAATCTGATAGATACCAAGGATTCAAGCTCTCATCATTCTTTTCTCTCTCCAAAACAGTAACATCTAGTTGTTGTCAATATCTTCTTTGGGAGAAGGAGTAGAAGAGGATATGCAGAAAAAAGTACTGTGTACTCAAATATACCTCATTTCAAAATGACAATTACAGCTGCTAAACAATTAAAAGTTGGGAGTGAATAAACATTCCAAATTCAAGACTGTATTGCAAATATGTATATATTTCAATCTTTTGACATTTTCAAGATAATATACTGTTCATCTTACTGTAGATGTGCTGAAAGTGATTTTGTGAGTTTGGAGCATTAATTTCAATGATTTGCAATAGTTTACCCTTTTTGAAAGGGAATTACATATTTCTAATTATTGTAAAAATTTTATTTATATTTTTTGGGTTTCTTTGCCGCTACTGTACCCTTCAAATCAATCTGTAACTCTTCATATAGTGTTTATTGATCTTTTATTTTAAATTTTCAGTAGAAATTTAAACCTTACTTGTGTCGTTGATCCCTCAGTTATGCAATAGTTCATGAACATGAGGAGGTATATGATAATGCCTGGACCTTCAGCTTTGGTCAGCATGAGAACAATAAATACATTTGGAAGTATTACCAGAGTCTTCATCAATCATCATTTTGTGGGAAAGATATGAGCTTTTTCTAATAATTTTCTCAAATACATAGACACTGTAGCTGGCCTGTAGCAAACAATTGCATACTACAGTCAAAACCTGAATTGCATAAACTGTCCATTTGATATCGGGAAAAAAATATGTGCAATGAAGTACAGTCAAAACCTGAATTACCTAAACTGTCCATTCGATATCGGGAAAAAAAGATGTGCAATGAAGTAGAGCTATCAAGTAGACTAATAAAGTCTAAACTACACCAAATTGCATGGAAATCATCAGTAAATGGGGAAAAAAAACCAGAAGGCGGAAAGGTCATGGCGATATCACAGTTCTCGCACAGTAGAGTTATTGTGTTTGAATTGGTAAAAAATTATGGTCACAATACACTGCTTTAAATTATGTCTCAAGCAAGCTCTGCTATCAGCAACAGATGACTTTGGGAGAGTATGATTCACATATAAAAGAAAGAAATCATGCTGTGTTAGTACACCATCAAGAAAATTACTATGTATGTTAAAGACCATAGGAATATGAAACTGAAATTAATATTAGTCGATGTGTACAGAATATGAAGGAAATACACTGTTTAATACTTTTAGATCTGTCTAGTCTTGATCTTACTGGTTTTCATTTTGTTGCTGTTTCTTCCCTACATGAAAGCAAATGAGAGAAATCCCACCGGAAAGCACAAAAAATGCCTGAGGGACAAATGTCACTATGTTTGTGGACTCTTTTAGAATTGTTTTTGTGGTAGGTATTAACTTTTAATTGTAGGAAAGTGCTAAATTGTGTGTCTTTTATGAGTATTTAAGGGAAACCTATCGTAGGCAAGGACCGAGGGCCAAGACCTGATATTGAAAGCAATTTCAGAGCACTGAGGTAAAAGGCCCAAATAAAGCTTCTCTCATATCGTTGTCACTACTGCAGAATGATTCCAGGTCACCCAGCTGCCTTGTGCCAGAGCCAGCCTTCAGCCCCAGCAGCTAAACCCTTGAGGGTCATGGATGCATTCAGGGCCCTAGCTGGGGCCAAATGTCATATATTGTATGGGACGAAGGATTGTCATATATTGTACGGGACAAAACTCTCTGAAACACTGAAGGTCCAGCTGTGAATTGTCATGACATTTATTAAAATGTCATCTGTACTTCCGTCTCCTCTCTTCCGCCAGTAAATAGAGCTAAGAAGACAATGTGTAGCAGAGGTGACTGTATGTGGCTGGCTACCCTAGCTCTGAAGTGGCCTCTCTGGTGTTTCTTGCAGTCCTCTAGGGCATGGCATACACTGTGAAGAGAGTTAACATTGCAGCAAAGATTCCGTTTGCTGCCACTTGGAAATGCACAAAACCTGTGTGAAATCATTCAAGGGAACAAAACCAATCTTGGTAGCTCAACTGAACTAGGAATAGGAGAGTAGCCGATAATGAAATCACTAAGATGTTTTTATGATGATTCTGTTTACTGGGAATGCTTTTTGAACCAGCTTTGTGAATGAGAAAGAAATTCATTATTGTTTCAAGAGTGACTGAATAGCTGAAAAAACAGATGTTATTTACAATATGTATTTGCAAGTATTTATTCTATTAACTATTTTAACAAGTTAAGACACCCAATGTTTCCATTTATTCAGACTTGATGTAGAAAGTGATGTAGAAAGAATTTCTATAAAAAGTGTAAATATTGTAAAAAGTTCCTAAGAATACTAAGCAAATATATTTGCTAAGAATATTATGTATTGAATTACACAGAAGAATGTAAAAAGAGGTAATGGCTGTCAGGTGAAAGGTCTGGACAGTCAATCAAGTCACATCAGTTGCACTAAGCAATTCTTCTAAGAAATAAATTAAACAAAAAATGAAAATTAATGTATCCTTAGATTTTCCAACAATTTGCAGGTTAAGGACTGGAGATTTCATTCACACCGTTGTACTTATTAGGTATAGATGGATGTACTTTTCATTAATTTATCCTGTTATTTCTTCAATACAATTAAGCTCTACACTATGTGGTGGAGAATGGTTCCACAATTCAATTATAGTGTGCAAAAAATGTTTCCCTTTATTTTTTTTATTAGGACAAATAGTAAATCACAAAATGATAAACTAATTTAGGTTGGAAAAGACCTTTAAGAACATGGAATATAACTATCAGATGGAGTCCAACTTCCATATTATTTTCTCTGTATTTCTAATTTTATGAAAATATGCCATAACTCACCTTATTTTCATTTGCTCAGTACATCTTACTCCTTAATATGAAAACCAAGTGATAATGATTAAATCTGAAATTTTTATTGTAAGTTAGAGGTATATTTTTCAGTATTAATTAGTTTTTACTCAACAGGATTGAATTTCATCCTTCATTTTTTTACAATAGGATTCAAAATCATGACATCCTTCTGTATTTCATTGTGCTTTATTTTACTTTTGACTGCCCTGAAAAATTTTATATCAGCTGCAAATTTTGTCCTTTTTATGCTTGAACACTATAAATGACTTAGTAATTTATGTGATGAAAGTGTAGATATCCCCTACTTGCATCAGGAATGGTTGAGTTGGGTTTTTTTCCTCAACATGATGACATTTCAGAAATATTAGAATGGAGTTTTGTCATATTTAGATAAAAACAGCATCATTTTTCTCAAAGTTATTAACAATATTCTTCTTGCCACAGTTTTTCTACTCTTTAAATTATTTACCTTTTCCTACTAGAGATGGAAGTATCATTATCCCAGGAATTGGTCCAGAATTAAACAATCTGATCAAAATCACAAAGAAATTTAGTACAAATCCTAATGTCAAAATCACATCCTGTAAAAGATGTGATTAGCAGGCTTCAAAAATACGATATTTCACTCTATCACATTATTAACCTAACTCTGATTTTCAGAAGTGTTCATTTGTACTAGGAAATTGCAGAAGTATATCTCTTCTTTAAATCCTGAAGTTGATCTGATTATAACTATCTGCTCATCTTAAATTTGGCAGTAGTTTCAACAAATATATTTTCTACTATACTTATATTTTTTGATGTATACGTAGTACCAGATAACATGGTTGACTGAGCTCATTGAAAATGTATTAAAATGGTTTTCATGAAGACACAAGTTTTAACTTTCACACACCACGAAAAAAATTGGTTTTACATTTCTCTGCCTTACAGAATTGTTCATTTCACAGAGGTGTTTATATTATTTTAAGTGATGTAAGAGATTCTATGGATTGAAGAGTAAACATCAGAGCAGGAGATGCACTCTTTAGGCTTCTTATGCAGGCAGGCAGAATGTCAGTAATGAATAATATCCACGAATGTTAGACAGACTGTACAGCTTGGAATTTTTATTACTGTGCTTGAATAAAGCTTCAGTCCATACTGCTAAGGTTCCTGTCTTACTTAAATACCTAAAACTACTTTTCTATTGATCAGGAGCTTTAAATAAAGCTGCAAGAGAGCTCTGAAAATTTTTGAGACATAAATTCCTAAGCCAAATGTCAAATATATCAAAAAGACACTCACTTTTGGAGGAAGTTAAGTGAACAACCCTGGCTTTCAATTCTTGAGAAATGAAGAATTGGTTGTAGTTGGTTGTAGTTGGCCCCCCCTCCAAACCCCAACAGACCACAGTAAAAACACTCCAAAGGAAAAAAAAAAATGGAGTAGCAAAAGCTATAGTAAAAATATATATATATATTTTACATATATCACAGATATATACAATTAAAATATTACGTACATAGAAACACAGGAACCCCAAACAGCTTCTAAAAAGGGTAAGAGAAAAGGGAAAAGGGATAAAAAGGGACAAACCCCAAAATAAATACGCACAATCGAAAACCCGGGAACCAAGAAAATAAAGAACCAACAAAATGAAATCTTACCACTTCCCCTGAGAAGAAGCAGAATCACCAGACACAGCCAGCACTCTCCACCTCCAGCGTGGCAGACAACAGCAGTCGCTGCAGGCCTCAACTTCCAGATAAGCGAGACCAGTGCAGGGACCTACTGTTCCTGAAGCTCACCAGAAGAGAAGAGAGTGAAAGCTTCTCTTCCTTTCTTATTTATACCCTGGTTTATGTAGAAAAATGGGATGGAATACCTAGATATGACCACTTCCCTACCTGCAAGCTGGTTTCCAGGAAGGCCTAAAACTATCGCATTAGTGATGCAGTGAAGACCACAAAATGGTAACTTTATCAGTCTGATTTTCTAAATCAATTCTTTGACTAATCTTTTTTTCTTTGATAGAACCTGATTGAGCCTCATGGTTTTACAAGACCAAGGAATTTACTTGGCCAAAAACCTCTTGTCTTTACATGCCCACAGGATAGATGGTGTTTATAGATAAAGCCTAATACAGCCCTAATTTTCTCCTCTCCCATTTCCATTTTTCAAGAACTGGGCAATATACTTCACGATTTTACCAGAAATCAAGTATTCAAGATTCTGGCATCCCTCTCCACCCTGAAGTAACTCCATTCTTCCCAAGACCCAAGACCTATACTTGGGCTCTGGCTTAACAGGCAGACTTTATAATTTAGACATTTCCTGTTTGTCCCTGACAAAAGTTCTTAAGTAATAATGTTCCTTAGCTCATGTTTTGAGTTTAAGAAAAAAGGAGGATATTAGAAGAAAATGAATATTTTTTTCAGATTCATTGAACCTGATTAAGGTATATGATCTAATTTTAGTTTCCATTTGAATTTAATATTCAATAAGAGTCCTTCCAGTATGTTCTGGTTTAGTCCATTTCGACAGATTCTTTATTATTGCAGTTTACAATTCACAGATCTTCACATGACAAAGGCAAGAAGGAGGGAGAAGGGGAGTGGGACACAAATGTTTAAAGTGATCTTTCCAAAACCGTAACCAAATGTAGTCAAAGAATTTTAAGACAAAAGTTTAAATTTCATTAATAAGGATAAAGGTATTTTGTAAATGAATTAAAAGATTTCCTTTAGGTTTCCATGTTCTTCCCTGTTTTAAGTTGCTTAACAAGAAAATATCTAAAAAGTGATCCCATTTGTGAGCATTGAAATTCCCAGAAAACATGAGAAAAATCACAGTAACATTCTTGTCAATAGTAATTTTTCAGAAGAAAGAACTGTTGTTTTATATGATTTTTGCAAATTTTGGATTAAAAAAAAAAGAAAGGAATAAGGCAATTCATTTTTGTGAAGTTCAAAATACATATATAAGCACTGTCATTGTCTGTATCTGAAGACATTATACCATTTCTGGTCGTAAAATAAAAAAGTAAATAAAAAACAAAACCAAAAACCAGCAATGAATCAAAACTAAAGAAATGTTATGGAATCAAAATCATCTCATCCTCTTTTCCTCACATAATTTTACAACTTGTCAAATCCTATGGAAAAATTTAAGGTAAGACAATGTAATGTCATTTTATATAAAGGAAACTAAATGTAAGGGAACATTCCAAGATGTACATCTCAGCAGAACATACCATACAGATACTTTTACTTTCGATTATTACATCTGTTTTCTAAATTAAGCATAATCCCTACATAGTTTATAAACAAATAATACAGACAAAAAATAATCTGTTGTGGTGGTTTGAGCCACCACAGAAATCCGAAATCTAATTTCCAGGCTTCCCCCACCCCTTCCCACAGTTTTATCTCAACAGCGAAGAGAAACTTTCAGGCAAGAGGCTTCTATATGGGAAAAGGGGAAGTATATACATTTATTACTATACAAATAGCGGGGACCCCTGGTGGTCTAGTGGTTAGGATGCAGCACTCTCACTGCTGCGGCCTGGGTTCGATTCCCGGTCAGGGAAACTCCCTCGGGCAGATGGAGCTCGTCAGCCCTGTAAGGCCATCCATCTAAGAGAAGGTCACTCTAAACAAACCTACATCCTGAGGACCTCACTGCCACTGTCCAAGCTTGCTCGGCCCCAGCAGATGAACCTTAGGATTAAAGGGTGGGTTCAGTTCAGCGCACGCTGTGTCTCACCTAAAAAATCCACTGCGCAGGCTCGAAGGGTAATGACCTTTCCCAAATCTTCGTCCGCGAAGACTGGCCATACTACTACTACTATACAAATAAATACTGTACAAGCTAAAAGCAACTGTATATATAATATTACACACTTCTATCATCCTTTGAAGCTTCTCTAATTCAGTCCAGGAAAAGCCTTTCAGGTTGATAGGTAAAGCAGTCTTTCTTTCCTGGGAGTGTTCAGGGAAAAGGGTTCACTCCCCCACCAACCTCCAGCTGTTTGCTGAAGTCCTTTCTTCCTCACGAAGTCCAAGAAGATAGTTCTGAGTCCTTTCTCCTTGATTCTGTGCCATCTCTGCTGTGTGATTCTCTCTCTTTCTCTCATACCTCGGTTCCGTGCTGCTGTAGTTTAGTTCAGCTTATCACAGTACACATCCTGGAATCTTCAGTCCTCCTCCGAGTTTTCGGCTGTCCTCCATTTAAATCACTGCAAGGACATCCTCTGGGCCTTTCTCTGGTCCACCTCCAATTTCACCTGGGGTTATCTCCCTGGCACCGAGCTGCATTCAGCCCGTCCACTTTGGCTCGGCTCCAATGCCTCGCCTCGCCTCCATTTTACAGTGAGCAGGGAGGGAAAAGAAGAAGCCCCCTCCGCAGTCTAGCTGCAAAGGAGGTGGGGGGAAAGAGGGCTTGGCTGCAAGGCCTGCCTTTCTCTCTCTCTCTTACCAGTTGTTTGTGAGTTTCTTTCCTCACAAACACACACTCACTCCAATGCTGCCTCCAACCCTGGCTTAGCCAGAGCTGAGGGCCACAGAGCCCCCCTTCTCCCCAGGAGGGGAAAGAAGGGGGCCCTACCACCCCTGGCCTTCTCACACCCACACAGCAGCAGACACAGTAGCAGTCAGACAGACCGATTGCCAACAACTTCCCCTGGTTGTGTATATATGATTTTTCACAAAACGAGCAGTGATTGGCCCTCTAGGGGAGACTGCCCTGGCACCCAGTCACCTCTAGGCTCCCCCGGCTCCGGGGGGGGGGGGTAATTTTAAACCATGACATCTGTCTAGAACATTTTATTGTAACAGATATCTGAGTTATAAATGTGTTGATCAATCTGTTCCATCTGGAAGAAACAAAGAATGCTCGTGGATCGTACCAAGTTTTGATTTGTATCATAGAGTGAAGAGTAAATAACGAGGAAAACTTCTTTCTGTGGAAAGACAGAACTCTAGAATCTCATTAGAGTTTGGTGTAACACCTTTTTTATGAAGTAAAGTACGACTTCTCAAAACTGCATTTTTGAAAGTAAGAAGAAATAGGGGTCTCATGTTCTACAGTGTTAGTGGGTTTGTTTTTTTCTAATCTGCAACAGATGAAACAGAGGGGTACAAGCTTGTTCAGCTCGATGTTCAGTTGGGTGTTGGTGGTTCACACAGGAATGAGAGAAGCTGCAAGTGCTGTACCTCAGAAGAGACCCAGAGGCACAATGTTAGCTTAGAGATCTGATTGAGACACAATAACATGCCCTGAAGACCCATGGAGGACTGAATGGACTCTGTTACAAAAAAAGAGACAGTGCAAGCTGGTGGACTAAAATCAAATCTGACCTTGTAAGAAAGGACTTACTGTAGGAAAGTAAGATATTTGTTTAGCAGTTATTATTTAAAATATTTATTAGTTGGATGATCTGAATTTTCTCTGTATCAAAAGGTACCTTTCTCTAATTCATACTCTGATAAAAGTCCATAGAAATTCAAAGACAATGATTCTGGAATATTCAGTGTGAGGAAAGGGACAGGTAAATCCATCTTGAGCATTTTATTGTCCAAGGAACTTCCACTCTACAGAGATTTTCTTCCCTATGTAGGTTGCTCCTCATTCCAGACTGAGCTCTAGACCAACAATTTTTGTAATGCAAAACATTATTTTTTGTGCACTTAATCATTTACAAATGCAGTTTAGAATATTTAGTGACAAAAGTAAGGTATTCATGTAACAAAACTGGACAAGGGAGTGAGAAAGAAAAACATTTCTAGATGAAGATGGAGACCACTGATAATTGTGCCATTTGTTGGTCTTTCAGCTAAAAGAGTTTAAAAGTCTATCAGCTGCAAAAAAAGTAAAGTAGCAGGTGAGATACATGGATGTTCACATTGATGGTTATATAAGATCACCAATATTCTCCTGGACTGACCTCTCAAGGACATGGGTTACAAAGTTCATAATTTGGGAACTCTCTCAGGGTTTAGAAATAAAATAAACACTGAGCTACATAGATTGTTATTACTCAGTAACTTCATATGTGTAAATAGATATATACTTTCCTGGAGGGGTCTCTTTTTGAAAACTGATGTATCTGTAAAGTACAGGTAATTGTATTTCACCCTGTGTTCTTAAATACCACTTGACTCAAGATTCCTTTTTATGTCCTACAATGTATAGATACTTTTGAAATCCTACCTTAGTGTACTGCAAAATTAACACCTACTAGACAGTTGTCTTTTGCTGATTCTCTCAGCTTTCTTAACAATGACATTGTTCCCTTAATTATATAATTAAAATAAAATGTTTATTTTAAAAAAGACAAAATCATATAGTACATGGAAGTTTCTAAAGATACCTTCAGGCATATTTATTTCTTCAAGAGTTTGGAAATTTCAAAGCTTACATAGCTGTAACTGAACTAATAAAATCTCAGTAATTGTCCATTTTAATTGCCCTTCAGCATTCTTAGATTGAAAGCAATTATGTAGAACTGTTGAACTGAAGTACAATGTGAGCTTTGAATTGTCTGTCTATATAATTATATGCAGAAATATGCTGAATATCCACGCACTAGTAAGTGAAGTGCTGAGGAAAAAGAACTAATTATAAAGTCAGTAGTTTTATCTTAGCAAAACCCTCACACTTAATATTAGGAGTTCAGGAGCAGCTTGTGTACTTGTATGGTAGTCAATGAACTAAAGGATAAGGTATGGTTGAGGAAGTGGCCCAAAAGTAATGTGACCACATTAACATGCCAGAGCACAAAAATATAGTACATTTTTTTAGGGGCAATTACATATTTTTCACTTCTTAAATTTTTTTTCCTTATACTTTATGAAGTTGTCTAGAAGGATAATGATGGAACATGGTATGCTGCAACAGCCAACAGATTTCTTATGCAGTAACTAATAAATTTGTGTGTATGTATAGATGTATATATAGAACAAACACTAAAACAATGTCCCAAAAAAACCCCAAAAAGTAGTCTAAAGTTGTTCAATGAATTATTACATTGCAGTTCCTGAAAGATTTGGATAGAAATAATTAATGCCTCTGACTCAGATCTCAACAAATAGAACCTCTTTTTACAAACCTATTCCGATGATCTATTTCTGTTCATTGCAAAGTCAGATGTAGAAGTCCACTAAAGTATAACCATTAGGGAATAAATTGTTGACAAGTTTGGAGGTTTAAACATGAAGAATGAACACTTTTGATCAGTCCCACGTGGTCCAAATTTTCAGTTCATAAATTTTTCAATTGCATTAATTTCTTTAACTGGGAAACAGTTACTCAGGTAAATACAAAATCACAGAATCAGAGAATGGTGGAGTGGAAAGAGGGCTCTTAGATCCTCTGCTCCAACTTCAGTTCTGTTAAAGCAGGTTGCTCAGAATTGTGTCTGTTCAAGTGCTGAGTACCTTCAAAGACGGAAACTCCATGACCAACTAAAATAACATATTTATTTAGCTATGTTTAACATATTTAGAGGAATAGCCACGGAAAACTCTAAGATATTGCCTAGAAATTACCATCTTCATAGGCCTTTATCAGTTCCTTATAGACAAGTGGCTGTTCTATCTACTAGATCTAACAAGTAAATCCTGATGGCAACTACTCAGGACTTGAGTTTGGGACATTAAAGACAAAAAAATGCATTTTATGGGCTCTGGCCATGTTTTTCCTTCCTTCTGTCAGGAAGGCAATTTGTTGAAATTTTAATTATTATGATGAAAAGACATTAAAGAAGGTTCTCTAGAATGCATACACAGACAGTACCATACCAGAATTGAAGTTGTGACTACTGTAACATTTATTCTTAATTGTGTAATACATGTGATATTCTAAAACAGAGAACATACTGTTTTTTTCTTCACAATTCTAGAAAACAAGAGGAATTGATAATCTGAGAGGTAGACTCTGCTGGCACCTCTAAAATTTGGAATTGATTCTCTTCTAAGCTTTCTGACTTATTTGACTATTATAGCCTTTTATCTAAAATTTTTTCTCTTTTCGCTCAGAAGAATTCAAAATCTACTCTGCAGTCTTGTGAGGATACATCAATGTTTTCAGTAGTACTGATTTTTTAGGGAGAAAATCAGAATTTCATCAGCTAATTTTTCTTTCTTTGAAACATTTGAAACCTGGGATCAATTTTCTCATGTTCTTCTGAAACTTCTATAAGTTGTGAAACTGTTTCATTGTGGATTTTTCCTCTCTAATTAAAATACACACACACACATATACGCACATATACATGTTTATAAATTATGTTCTTTTAGAAGAACTTGAGCAGATACAAATGAGAAAACCTGTTCATTTTGTTGATTTGAGCAACTGTCCAGAGAGATCTCTAAAAGGAAGGAGGAAAACTGAATCCTTAAGAGCAGTGAAGAATGACCATAAGAAAAACTTTCCAGAACACAGAACACCTTGGAAAGTCCCTTTACTAGCTTTTGGGTGTTTACATTAAGAAAAAGATGGTGGCAATCCACCTCAAAGCTCTAGAAAACTATAAATACTGTAAGGCACATAATGAAGTTTTTAGTTTTTGTGACAGCTTCTATTGTCTTCTTGTGATGAGGAACAGTTTCAAACAGTTGCAAACAGTTCTAAATGACACATTTTATGCAAGAGCAGAAGCTAATAATTCCTTTCAGCTCTATATTTTTATCCTATGAAACTCCTTGGAACAATTTAAGCTTTAATGCTGCTTGCTTCTCAGAAGTCAGTTTGCAAAACATGTGAGATAATTGTCTCTAGAGAAATCCATTCTGAAGGCTGAGATGCGGACAGATTTTTGGTTGGGTTTGTTTGTTGAGGGTTTTTTTTTTGACTGAGATCTGTGTATGAAAAATGGTAAGATAGGCAAACCTTTCATACATTTTAATGAACATCATAGTATCTTTCCATTTTCATAATGCTGTTTATATTATCTCATTAGCCATTTGAACTCAAGTCTCATAAATCTGTAAACTTAATATGAAGGTATTAATAAAAAGAGCAAAAGTACATGACTATGTATGATTTAGTCATAAACAAATTCTCCTCTATATTATGATAAATTGGATTAAAGTTGGTTTAATTCAGGTAATGCTTCCAAATACAAGGGGGTATATGTATCTTCTGCCACCAGCATTTTGAATTCACCTCCTTACATAGTAATGAACTCAGCAATTTATGAGGTCTGTAATCAAAAGCCTCCTTCCATGGAAAATTTTATATATAGTTGAAAAAAACTGAATGTTCTGAGTTTTGGGAAGAAAAATCAGTCTTTATTTTAACCCCATTTTCATATTTATATCCACATAATAATACATTATTTGGAATTTCTTCTGCAAATATATTGAAATAACAACTGTTTACAGCTGTACTGCCTATGATCTCTCCTACCAATTTTAATGTCTTTGTATACTGAAAAATTACATGATGATTTGAAGATCCGGACAGACTCTTTTGGATAAAAAACCAAAGTAATGCACTGGAAATTCTTTAGAATAAGGTGTTTGTTCTCTGTATCAGGAAGTAATTCAGCTCTGCATAGTTTGAGGAAGGTGTTTGTGGGGGAAATTTTTTGTTTTGTTTTTCTTTAGTTTACATTACAATAATGTTAAATTCTAAATAAAGGTCATGATGGTGCCATAAGACACAGCTCTGGTTCTCAAAACTTTGTGAGTGATTTATCATCCTAAGAAGCCTTTCCTTACTTTTAGCTGCCAAAGGAAAATTGTGTCTTAAGAAAACTAGTTCTTGACGCATGGTGTATGGTTGATTGCTACCTAAAAGCTCATTATTTCAGAGGCTTTTTCGATTTTTAATTTTACATCCTCTATTTCTATACTTATTTGGGCAGTACTTAACATACTTGTTACATATGTTAAGTATGTCAACATACTGCTCTGCCTGTACCAAAGAATAGTTGTATTGTTAATAAAATGAGAGTGAACTGTATATGGGCGGAATTAATGAAAGAAAAAGAGTAAGATGACCCTCACTATACTATATAGCTCTTATGAACTATGTCAAATCTATTATAGACATTGAAAACCTTGTCAATAAAAAATGTTCTGACAAGGACATTAATTTAAGAAGCATAAAAGTTTGACTTCACATAAAATGCTATTAAGCAGAAACGACAATACAGTAACAAAGCGTGAATGCTTAATTCCGTGTACTGATCTGACTGTGTGGGTCTAAATGTCTAGTCCAGTCACCACTGACATCACTGGCAAACAAAAATCTCCCTCCCTGCAAAGAGAGGATGACAAAGATGTCATAGCAAGCACACATTTTAACTCAGCTTTCTAATGTGCTTTATAATCTTACAATAGATGTTCCTATTTTTTACCAAAGAGTAAAATAGCAGTAAGGGATTCTGAAGTCATTTAAAGACTAACTTTAAAAAGACTTTCCATGTACATATTCAAGCTAGGTTACACCCTATTTTATAGAAGTATTAAGTGTCATTTTATATGTTTTTACTGGCAAGCCCGTCATATATGAATATTTTTAACCAGGACTGTATTCAACATACAAAGCACAACCTCAAAACCATGAGCTTTGAACTTTTAGTGGTGTAAGCTTGCTCTGTACACACATAGTGAGATAAAACACAGAAATCATTTAAATTTTGGCAAAGTTAAATAAATAACGTTTGCTTTCATTTTCCTAACTGTAACTTTTTTATTGTGACTCTTCTCTGTCAGAATATAAAATATAAGCAATCATAATGATAAAAGAAAATAAAATTAAAGACAGCTAGCCTCATCTATCTCAAAATGTATTCCAAGTAGCTGAAAAGAGGTAGTCCCTTCACATCCCTTTCATTCTCCCAATTTCTACTGTGCATTTTCAATATTTAACTGTGCTAGTTCTGGTATGTTTCCAATTTCAATGTAAAAATCACTAATGCAGCAGAACAGAAGCCAAAGGGCAAAAGCAAGCAGATAAACAAACAGAAAAATAAGGGAAAAGGTTTTGCAATTATGACTTAGAGCAAAATACCAGTCTCATGAGAGTTCCTTTTCCCTTCTTGTAGTGAGAGGACCAAAACTAAACACAGTATCCAGCCTGTCCAGATCCCTTTGTAAAACCTTTATAAGCAGACTCCCACTGTGATATCTGCATTGTTGACCTTCCTTCTAATTCTTACCCAAAATCCTTCAACCCTATCATCACCATCATCAAGCTTTAGACAGTCAAAAACACTCCCTAACATTCACGGCTATCCCATCCCCTCTCCTTCTTTGCCTATCCCTTCTGAAGAGTTTATAGCCATCCAACACAGCACTCCAGATGTGTAAGCCATCCCACTGTATTTCCATGAGGGCAACTATGTTGTACTTTTCCCGCTGCACAATGGCTTCTAGCTCCTCCTATTTGTTGCCCATGATGTGAATATTGGTGTAGATTTATTTCAGTTGGACTATTCATCCTGCCACCCTTTGTAGAGGAGCAGAAGCCCTAATTCCTACAACAGCATTCCCAGGTGTTTTCATGGTTTCTATCACATAACTAATCCTTGTGTCTTTGCTGCTACAAAGATCTCTATCCCCTACCTCCTCCACTGAGACAGCAGACCAAAAGCCTGCGCTAGCACATCATCCCTCAAACACTGGTGTGCTGCCCCAGACTTATCTCTGGTAAGTCTGGTTTTGTCCCCTTCAAATCTAATTTTAAGCTCCTTCAATGATATCTCCTAACTCCTGTGAAAAGATCCTTTTCCACCTTTTTGAATAGGTGTACCCCATTTGTCATGAGCAAGCCTCGTGTCATGTCAGTTGACCTGTAACCTGCGACTAAGAACCCTAAAATTGGACCAAGCTATTAATCTACTGGCTCTTCCTGTTTCTTCCCTCATCATTCCCTGCAACTGGAAGGATAGAGGAGAACATTACTTGCCCTCCTATCCCTTAACCAGTCATCCAAAGGCCCTGACGTCTTTCTTGGTGACCCTGGGCTTGTTGCAACCTCACTGCTTCCTACCTGAAAAACCAGTAATGGACAGTGCTCTGAGGGCTGTATCAGGGTAGGAAGCTTTCTCTTCACATCTTTAATCCAGGCCCCAGGAAGGGAGCAGGCTCCCTTAAAAAATGGGTCTGGTCTGCATATTGGGCCTTCTGTTCCCCTCAGGAGAAAGTCTTCTATGGCAATGACCCATCTCTTTTTTCCTTTATGAAAGGAGTTTTGACTCAGGGCATAGATGGAGAAACTCAGGGCATAGATGGAGTTTTGACTCAGGGCATAGATGGAGAAACTCAGGGCATAGATGGAGTTTTGACTCAGGGCATAGATGGAGAAACTTTTAACCTTGGAG